>NW_020884929.1:3497645-3709892 GCF_003945725.1 Corapipo altera
GAAGGACAACTGCCCTACCTTTATGGCACATGAAGGCCACAGACTAGGTATTTTCCACTCTGAAGTCAACTACTTTAAAGTCCTTCCAAAACACTAGTTACAACTGAGGGTATTAATATACAAATGTAAATAAATTCACTATTAATACTAAACTTTGTTTTAAAAGTAAATATTTATTTATGTCAGCTATAACTACAAAGTTAGATTTTTCCATGGTAGGTCTGCAAGGTCTGAACAGAGATAAAAAGGCATGAACCAAACATGTTTTAAACTATCTGCATCTTAGACTCATTGGAAGGAAGAACTAAACAGCAGATATTTTATGTTTTATTTGTGTTTTATTTGTGATAGAGTTTTTTTATAACTTGTTTTTACCTTTTAAATGCTTCAGCAGGGTTCCTCTCACATTCCCCGGGTTGCAAGAGACTTTGAATAGCAGGATCTCTTAGTTTGTCCTCATATCCCTGGATCAGTCCACTGCGGCAGATTTGTGTGACTAAACCTCTAATAAAGCCTCCAACACAGAGTGTGTCAGAGTCTTGGGCCCTGCAGAAGTGGAAGGCTAGAGCCTGGCGATGTAAGCCTCTCTGGAGGTTTGCAGGTGAGCTTGGCCACAGTAACTCAGTACAGAGGGCTGTCTTCCCACTACCGGGCCCTCCTACCAACAATACACCCCAGGCAGCTCCTTTGCCAGAGACACTACCGGTATTATTCCCAGAATTCGCTACAAGAGATGGTTTGTTGGCAGTGCTACCACTGCAGTTAGCTTTCTCCTGGAGGCAGTGCTGAAGCTTGTGGAAAACCCACTCCCTACAGTAGAACTGCTTTCCCTGCAGCAAGCTGGTTTGAGCCATTTTACAAAGCTTCTTCTCTTGGATGTGTCATAAGCAGCAGCACATCTTCAACATCCCGGAGCAGGGAGACTCGCGCTCATCTCGCACAGAACTTGACAGAGGTTACCGGGAGATCAGTTAACCTTCCTCGTAAAACTTAACAGCCTCTTGGCAGGAAGGGTGTCACTCCATTTGTGTGCTTTGTTGTGATCAGCATGGCACAATCACAGCTCAGCTGACATCGTGAAGCCGCGTCTGGTACCAGCACTCTGCAACACCTCTTGTGCGGCTCACAAGTTCACACAGCTCCATGGCTGCATCTGTAGCTTACGCGGCTGTGCGTGTTCCCAGTGTACAGGGGAGATAATACATCTGGAAAAACTGAGGGAAAGCCAACTTTGCAGTGTATACTAAATGCCTTTCAACTCTAGGCATTAATCTCCCTGGATATACATCCAGAAAAAGCTGTCCATAATAAAATGTTCCTTCTGGGAGTTTTATAAAAAAAGTGATTTTTCTTCAGAGTACTGTATACACACCACAAATGTGGTAAGTACCACTGACTAAAACAGCCAGTTTGGACAGCGAGCTTTGCAGACTTCATACATCTGGGAGAGTGTCCGAGAAGTGCTTCAGATTACGGTTTCTCTTATGCAGTATAGACGGCGGGGGAAAAAAATGTTTACAGCTTCTTATTTCAATACATTCGTAAGTGTCTTCTTCAGGAACTTGGGATTGTTACTGAACCTGTTCTCAGGTATCTCAATCGCAAGATGTCAGAAGAGACAACATCTTCCCCTAGAGCTCTGAAATAAAGGAGACAGCACTTTTAACCCTACATGCAAGTCATAATTCAGTCAGTGGCAAATGCAGACAACAAAGAGTAAAGTCAAGGGCTCTTATTCCTCAGTTTTGCTAATACTGTTAAATTAAACCTAAAGAGCTGTTCTAAAGAAAATCCGTTGTTACGAGGTGCGATCAGCCACATGCAAGGAAAAATAACAATAAACAATGAACAGATATGACAGTGGCCTTAAACCCACATTCTCTCCCGAGGAAAACTGAATATATCCTCTCATCTCAGAAACACTCCTCCTGACGAGGCTCCATCACCGAATCCTCTCCTCACCCCGTTTCCCAATCGCCGGCTGCGGGCGTTTCTCGGGAGTTTCGTGCGGCAGGGCATTGCTGCTCCCCGCACACTTCTTTGTTCGCGGCAGCCGAGCGCCGGCAGCCCCCGGGTCACGGCGTGACACCCGCTGCCACCGCCCCGCCCGCGCCAGCCCCTCCATCCCGGGCCGGGCTGAGCCCCGCGCCCCGAGCCCTCACACGAGCGGCTCAGCAGCCGCTTGGCAGCGCGACCACCTCCCTCTGGGAAAACCCCCGAGCAGCTGGGAAGCCTCCCCAGCCCTTCCCCTGCCGCTCGCCCCCCGGCGCGGCGCCACACGCCTCGTCCCCGCTGTCGCCCCCACTCACACCCCCGGGCACCCCCCGAGCCCCGGGGTCGGTGCCAGCCCCGCCCGGGCAGGGGCCTCGCCGCCGCCCGCTCACCTCCGCCGCCGCCTCGGCTCCTCCAGACGGCTCCTCTGTCCTCTCCCCGCTGCCCGCGCCCCTCCTCTTCCTCCTCCCGGCCCCTGGGCTCCCGCCCCCCGGGCGCCGCCGTGCCAGGGCCGCGGCCACCCCGCTCCGCGGCTGCCTCAGCCCGCCCGGTGCTCTCCCTGCTCGGCGCCTCCCTCGCTGCCCGCTCCGCCCGCCCCGGGCCCGCCCCGGCCCGCCCCTCTCCCCTCGGGCGGCGGGGACATCTGGGGCGGGGCGGAGGGAGGCGGGCAGCTCCCCGTGGCCGCCGCCCCGGGCTTTGTGCCGGCCCCGCGGGCCGCCCGCCCGCTCCCCCCCGCGCCCTCCCGGCGCGGCCCTGCAGGGGGCGGCAGCGCCCCCCGCGCCGGGCGGGGCCGCGCCCTCAGGCGCCGTCCTGGCCCCGCTCCACAGCGGTAAACTTGAGGGGAAAAGGTTCTGCCTGAAGGCGAACCCGCAGTTACCCCAGCCCAGGGGCACAGGCCCTCACGTTGAAACCGTATTTTCTTCCTTTTTTCTTTTTTTTTTTTTTCTTTTTAAGAAGCACGGACCTCATAGGGACAGAGGACACACAGCCTCCCCAAATAGTTGCACCAATTCTGACCTTCCCCCTCAACCCCCGCCCCTTCCTTCAGAGTATGCTCGGACCCAAAAATTGTGTTTCCAAGACTGCGAGAGCTCGGAGGGCTCCATTGGAGTATCCCACACCCTTCTCTTCCAGCACATTAAAGCAACCCCAGAGCTTTACAGTTTTGGGTCCCTACAAGCCCTTGGAAACATGAACCTAAATACGGAAGAAAACAGGGTGGAACTTGCTCCAGGACAACTTTAACATGGAAGAAAGCAGGGTGGAACTTGCTCCGGGGCGCCTGTAAGAGGCCCTTGTGAAGCCCCCTCCACCCAGGACAACAAAGTTACAACTCTCACCCTTTATTTTGTCGTTTGACACAGCAAGGGAAGGATTTTCATTAAAATTTGCTCCCCTCGTAGCCAGCTGCGTTATTTATGATAATGTGCTTTTCCATTAGCTGTTGGATCAAGGTCTTCACGATTGCTAAATAGTGCCTTCATTTTAGCACAGATTCATATACCAGGTAATTAAAGTATCGTGGAGTACATACTGAATATATCCATAGGATACAACAGAGTGATTTAGGACTTTTCAAGGAGCGTCCCGGGATTCTTTGTAGGAGCAAAATGATAAATTAAATAAATTTAGTTGGTGTGCTGAAGAGCTTAGAAAAACAAGTCTGTCTGCTTCTGAAAACCAGTAGAACAAGTTTGAAGAACCTTTGGAAGTAGTGAATTACAAATTCGCAAAGCAATTGGGAGTGGGGGAGAAGCAGAAATAAGATTAGTAGAAAGAAAATGTTCTGTGGTTGTTTTGTTTTGGGTTTTTTTAATCTTTCTTACTTGGTTGTATTTTTTTTAACTGTACACTTTAGGCAAATAATCTTCTCTAGGTTGGTTTGTTTGGTTTTTTTTTTTCCCCAGCTGCACCACCCTTCCATTTCGAAATGTTGTAGAAACTCAAGACTTCCAAAACTAATGCTAATACAAGTTCAAGAGACTTTGAACTGTAAAATATTTTCTTCTTTTCTTCCTTTATTTTTTTTAACAATAAAGGAATAGGGATAGATAATGTCTGGATTGCAGCTCTGGACTGGGGAGCAGACTGGAGACAAAACAGAGGTTGACAGAAAAAATTATAAAAACCCCACAAGAAACAATTTCAGATTCAACACGTTAAGAAACAGATCTTAGGCACAAACATTAGAATGGTAGATGATCCAGGAAAAAAAAAGATGAGGAAAATGATGATACTGGGGAGAAAGTGAAACTTCTGTCTTTCTGTTGACCGCGGCACAAACAAACCCCGAAATTAGATGAAAACACACTGTCAGATTTCACAACATCCAATATGAATATTCTGAAGCAGGTGGAGTAACAGCATGGTTTGCTAAAATCAGATATTTAAACATAATCACGATGGAGTTATAGATAATAATTGTGAAAATACTTACCTTTCCATACTAATACGTACATTCTACAAGCAAACAGATGACAATAATTTGATTTCAGCACGGTACAGAGGACACAAAATCACTAAACCCCCAAATTAACCTGTGGGCGCTGCATCTGAGCAAAGCTTCCCTTTAGGATATCTCTTCTACAGCTTACATGAGGAGTATGAAGTACTTTTGGGAATGTAAAAGGGAAGAAGGAGGGGAAAAAGAACAGCAGTAGGAAAAAAGTGTGGCTGGCCTACAGTATAATTAGGTAAAATATTGCAGAGTCTAAAGTATGACCTTTCAAAAAAGTTCTTTGTACAACCTAAAGGTGAAGATTGGGAGTGGCCTTGCACTGACCCCCCCAGATTACTACTAGGAAGCAAAAGCATATAGACACTTTCAGTGATAAATCCTTTTTTTTAAAAAAAATAAATCCTAAAAACAAGTTCAAAGGGTTAAAAACCTGAGATTGTCATGAAGAGGCACAGCCGCTTAGGCTGGGGTCTTTCATTTGTACACAAAAAACTAAGACCCTGTAGTCAACCTTCAAAAGCAAGTGAGGCATTTTGTTATCAAGTTTATTTGCATAGTACCTCCTATACCTAAGGTGACAGCTTAGATGACATCATCTTAATGAAATATTATAGCTAAGGGTCAGATATTTCTGATACAATTGTGCAATGTTATAGTTAATGAGGCAGTATCAAGACAAGAACCAAACCTTGTTTTGTGGTTTTGTGTAACTTAGTTTGACACAGATAGCAAACACACCATGATCTAATTGGCTGCAACCTTGCAGGCTGCAAGACTGACAGATAAGGCCTAAAAGAGGCACAGAGAGGATGAAACAGAGCAAAATTTCCTATCTGAAAAAAATCCCCCTCTCTCTACGTTTAGTTCAGTGGTCTGAAGCTGATGGGAGGTTTGTGTCACGCATGATTTTACATATGGATTTATACTTATTTAAATATTAGTTAGGGCTAAGAAAAGAAGGAACTTTTAGTAAAAAGACTGCACAAAAAGTTGTAGCATTGTGAGGTCTGTACTAACACTGAAGAACCTGATGGGGTGGGTTAAACAAAGACCTTTTATGCTTTCCAAATGATTTGCCGTATCTTTTGCAGAGTGTTAGGAAAGAGTACTGTGTATTTTTCAATTATTTTGACAGTTTCAATGTGATGTTATTTGGATATGAAAGTAGGCAATCTGGATGGACAAGGGAACGTAATAGATTACAATGAGAAGGGCAGCATGAGGCATACTTAAAGTCATCCAAATCTGAGCCATCATATGCATACATAAGCTTTTGTTTGCTTTGTATGAAGTTTGTAGCACTATTACCATTTTGCCTCTTTTTTGTTCCGTGACTCAGACCCGCTGTGGGTCTCGTGGTCGGGGTGCACGCACATCCCAGCCCGTTCGGAGCCAGCTCTGCACGGAAAGGGAGTGGAGCTGCAAATCCTTGCAAGCTTGTAATATCTTTGGTAAAGCTTTTGGTAGGGCAGTGATTCACATCCAAAAATAAATGTTTTGCAAGGGTGGGCCTGAGGCGTGATTATCTACTTAAACACGTAGTAGTTGTTTTAACTGCTTTTGTAACTTTTAAGTCACTGATTTTCATGCGTAATTATGTATTAATTCAGATACTTTCATTCTCTGACAGGTAAAATTAGTGAGGTTGATGGTAAATAAAGATAATGCAAATTTAGGATAACATAAGAACATTAACCTAAAAAATTTTATAATTTCCCAAGCGAATAGTGGAAGTCTTATCACATGAAGTATTTAGGCAAAGGCATTTCACTGACACTGATGTTTCAGGTCTTAGTCCGAAAATCTGTCTGGGGTGAGATGTACTTTCATCTTGGGCCTGTAAGCATATGGTGCCTCTACAAAATCACCTGGAAGTTCTGTACATGGGCAGCCTGTGTTCAGCCTGGCATCCACTGCCATGTTTGTGGGTCCCTTTCGGCAGGGCTGGTTGGTCTCAGCCTGGGGAGATGCCTGGGGTTGCTCTGTCTGACGCACAGAGCTCTGCACCTCTCCTTGTAGAGCTTTACGAGGTTGCTGCCAGTCCAGTTCTGAAATTCAGCAAGCTCCCTTTGGACTGAGTGTGCTGTTTGCCATATCAGAGACATCTCCTGGGTAGCACGGTACCCTTGAGTTGCACTCTGTGTCACCATCCAGGTGAATATGCTGGAAAACATCAGCTCCTGGTGTGAATCTTGGAGCCCCCCACCAGTCACTGGCTGCCACACGGATATTGTGCACTAATTGTTCTCTGAACCAAGCTGTGCAGCCAGTCTCAAATCCTCCTGGTCATCCATTGCTCCAGGCCATAATCCCTCAGCTCCTAAATGATGATGCTATGGGGGATGTCAAAGGTCTCACTATGGTCTGATTACTTCGTATTCACCATTTGCTGATCCTCCAGAGAGTGAGTTATTTGTGCTGGTCGCTTTGTCATATACCTGAGAACGGACTCCAAGAGGATGAAGTCCTCAGGAACTGAGGTGAGGTTGACCACCTCATCCCTGCATCCTCCTTCTTGCCTTTTTAAAAGAGGAACATAATGCTGGTTGGTTTGGTTTTTTTTTTTCTAACTTATCAGGGTCTTCCCTTATCCTTGTGATTTTCAGTAAATGAAGGCAATAGTGTTCTTTTACATAAGAATATAGCTAGGAAGTATAATAGTTCCTTTCAGCTCATTCCTCACCCTTTCTCATTACCCAGTAATTTGGGTAGGAGTATTATCTGTCCCATCTATTGAAACTGGATCTCTGTGAACAAAGGACGCAAGAATGATTGAGCTGAAGCAAAATTAAACAAAAGATCTGGGATAGGATCATGTGGTGGCTGGAACACTTGGCCACAAGAGGAAAGAGCTGTATTCTCATTCTCCCTGAAAAGAAAATAGTTCCCACTTCCAGGCTGACAGCATTCATTTCTAGGTCATTACAGAACTGCCACCACAACATATTCTAGTTGCATTTTAGTAGAAAAATGGCTGCTATGCTTTGGGTTAGAAAAGGCAATTATCTATTTCTTGATAAACAAGTCACAGAGTCTGTCTTATAGCCACAGAGAAGGGAAAGGAGGAGGTTTACAATATCTTCATCCTTTGTACAAATACACTCATGCATTGAATACCCAGCGGTGGTGGATGTTCATTTTGTAGTTTTAAAACAGATTGAAGACAAACTCAAAAGTCTGCCCTTGCCTGGAAAAGACCATTTGTATCACATGTAATTATAACTGTGATTATATCTACTACTGTGTGGTACTGTCATCCTATTAGTACAATTGCTCATCACTGCTGTCAAAGAAAACACTTCTCCCCATCTCTATTCAGAATAGGAGACCAGTTTAAATGCTCTGAATTGCTCCTGGAGCAGCTTTTTTCTTGCTCTGCCTTGATGTGAGAGCACCATCTTCCCAATGTAAGCAGTGGGATTGCACACTAAATTTAGTCCATAGGCTTAGGGACACTTTTATGTCTCTTGAGCAAAACCCCAGGCATTGGCTTTCAAGATTTGCTGCAGCATCTTTTTTATTTTTAATATCTATATATCTAGCTATATCTATACAAAGACACAAATATGCATCTGCAGAGAACTAGGAAGATATGAGTCTTCTAATTAATAATTGATGCCCAACTTCTGATACTGGGCATGGGTTTAGCTGGGTGTCTAGAAAATGCATCACAATTTTTAGACAGCTAAATAAGCAAACAAAAAAATCCAAACCAACTCCTTTTAGCATCCGAGAAATGTGCTCTGGAGTGCTAAAGTCTGTCCAGCCTGTGTCATTCTGATCTTGAATATCACTGTATACACAGGAACATGAATATGCTTTAGCTTCCTCCTACATTGAAGTAACATGTTACCAATATTTGTGCAATATAAATTATGGTACAACATCACTGTTCCATTTAATAACAGTTGACAACACATAAGGCCAACCAAAATTAATGCTGAAGTATAATATATTCTTGAAAACAGGTGCTGCAGTTGAACTAGTTCTGTTGGATGAAAACATATCTATTCCTTGGGAAGGGAAGAATTTAAATGACATTAAATGATGGCATGAAAATGTCTATGGAGTGGAAAGAAAAAAAATCCACAGCAGTAAGCAGTAAGAGAAAACTATGTCATGAAAGTGACTTTTTTATGTGAGTTGGTCCAGAAGTATATTTCGGAAGTATCATTCTCAGACCAGGTATAAAAGAAATTATTATATTCTTAGACAACGGATTCTTATGCGAATAATCAAAATAACTACAATAACAGAAGACTTTAGGCTGGCACAGGATCTTGCATAAACTCAGTAAAATCTAACAAAATATTTGATTTATGTGAGAAATTATTAAGATGTAAACTCTGGGAAATTTTGTGTAGAAATAGCTTAAGTACATCTATCTATCTATCTGTATACATATGTTCCTCACGTAACCTCACTGTTTTCATCAGTTTGTGTTACAGACAGTATCTCATTGCTTGCCTGGACCCGCTCTGTCATCTTGAGCAACTCATGTCACCTCACCTGCTTCAATTTCTCCATCAGTACAATAATAAATGTTTCTTATCTGCTTTCTTATGCCTGGTCAAATGGCAAGCTAAAGCAAGATTTGCCAAAATATTTTATACCACTTCAGTAACGCAGGATAGCCATAAACTTGCTCTAACCAGCTAAGTGTGACTGATGTGTTATTGAATCAGCATAAACTCTTCAGGCTAAACCAGAAGTAATAAATAACCAAAATGCCTTTTTGCTCTTACAAACTTCTGCCCTAAGCCTATAGTAGCTGAAAAGCTTTTATGCAAGAAGAATTCACACTAATACACTATAAAAAGTCAATTTAATTCATTTTCTCTCCATCTAGTTTACCCTGTCTCAAGACAGTTTTGTGCTATTTGTGAATTCATGCATTTTAAACACTATTCTGCAATCCTTAAGCAGGCAGGCTGCCCATTTCACAGAATCCCCCAGGTCAGTAGGCACTTACTGTTGCCCTTCTGCAGTTCTTCTGAATTTGTGGGTGCTCTGTAAATCATAATTTTAGAAGTGAGAAAATGACAGGATTTAAATTTGCCTTTAAACAAACTTCACCTGAACAGGGAGCAGCCAGCTTCCTCTGAAGCTGGTTCAGCATTCTACCATCCGTGGCATTATCTGCAGGACTACTACATCTATCAAATGCAAATTTACTTTTATCTATAAGCTCAGCTTCCAGAGTTATCAGCATTTTGGAAAATAATATAGAATGTAATCATGCCCATCTTTATTCCTTAGCATAAAGCATGCTTAAAATAGAAAATATAGATCCTTCTTTCTTACAAGAAGACTCATAAGTTAATAAATAAAAATAATCAGCATAATCCTAAAAAAAATTGTAATTTAAACTCTATTTTTCTACAGGCTGAGGCCACTGAACTGTTGTAGACACTCAGAAAATAAAATTATTCATGACAAATCATAATCAACAGGGGTAAAGATAAAAGATTTTTTAATCTGTTTCACTGCATCTGTGAAACCACTTGATTAGTCCCCTTCTAACACATTTCTAAACATGGAGAAAATACATAGTGAGATGATGAATTTTTAGAGCATATTTTGGATAAGTTTGCTTAGAGTAATTGCAGATCTTCTGAATCTAGAAGAGGCAACTAAAATATATTCTTAGAAATGTCCCATTAGACTTTGAAAATAAAATGAGAAAGACAAATTAATGTTGATTGAAAAACAGCATGTGCATTTTGTGTGGAAGTGAATTTAGTTTGGTCATGAGTGTCATTTGATAAGCAGAGTTTCATTCCCTTTCTCTAAGTAAACTCACTCTGTTTTTCATCGTCCAGACTGTCTGTTCTAATGGATTTTAAAAATCCAAACCAATTCCTTTTAAAGGGAATAAGAAGGAAAGAATCAAATTATGTTTCCTCATACAACACAATAAAATAAGTCAAAACTGTTGAGGTATACTTACATCAAAGCAACTAACTCTTCCACTTGCTATTTTCCAACATGAAAAAATTGGTGGTTTAT
The DNA here is from genome assembly GCF_003945725.1 of Corapipo altera. Lineage (NCBI taxonomy): Eukaryota > Metazoa > Chordata > Aves > Passeriformes > Pipridae > Corapipo > Corapipo altera. Next base: position 3,508,105 of record NW_020884929.1, read on the forward strand.
GGGCTAAAATGTAGTTTGGTGTGTTATAATAGTAAAATCAGTTATTTCTGCACCTACCAGACACATAAGCCATGGGTTTATTTACCCTTTGCAAGCTAAAGGTAGCTCAGGAGAGATTCAGAAAGTACATAAAGTTGATTCAGGGCAGATACTAACTTTGGATATTAAATGGTATTGGTGGAAATCCACATACCCCCTGTTCTCTGAAGGGCAATGCCTGCAGATAGGCAGTGAAGATGCACATAGAGCTGCAGCATGGAATGGAAAATATGGGCAGTTTCCAACCACAGAGGCAACAAAATCTTCTTTGTTGTGCCTATGCAGTGTGCCATAAGCCACTGCAACCTAAATAGTGGTAGTAATACCAGCAACAGCTTCCATGTATTCCCTTTTTTTCTTTTTAAAGTAATTGGCAAAAAATTCCCAGATATAGGCTTTTCCAGAGGAACTACCTGTATGTTTCTGAAGACATCACCATATTTTCCCTCTTCATGCCAGCACAGGACCTTGGTGTCACATGTACTTTCTATAATATTGAGGGACACCCCTGGTTTAACTTGTAATTCTTTAAATCTCTGTTTTTTTCTTGGGCAAATCCTGAACTGTGGTGGTATAGAACTTTTAGTTCACCTAAAAATTTGAACTTTTTTTCAGAACTCTCTCTTCTCTTTCCGTCTTCTTATGCTTTTGTACCTCTTTTTCATCCGATTTAACATTTTCCAAAGCTTGCTAGTTTTGGTGCAGTGGGATCAGGAGGTGGTGGAGGGAAGTCTGAAGAATACATCATCATACACATCCTCTCCATGATCTTTTCCAGGCTGCTTTGTGGAAGAAGGCAGCTAGTTATAGGATCTTCATCATCGATTTCATCATAAATTGCTTGATCAGAGGGAGGAGGAGGGAACGTTTCCAGCTCCACTTTGGTCACCGCACGGACTGATAATCATGCTCTGCTCTGCAACATCATCATACACTTCCATGTCACTTTCTGCAAATTTCACATCAGCTCCAGCAGGAAACTGTTGCTTTCTTTTAAAAGAATCATAATCAATCCATGGTTGTTTTAAATGTATACATAGCATCCTCTTATCCTGGGCTGTCTGTGATGTGAATGATTTCAGTCTTATCCCTCTGTTTGACAGTCAGTTCATTCTTCCCTTCCTTGTGGTCAACACAAGCTCATGCCTGATGAAGGGCTGCACTTGGGAACCTGGAAAACAAATGTTTTCCTGAATATCTTACTTTTACTCACTATTTTATTCATTATTAACTTATCTCCTACCATTCAACTTGCATTACCCAGTACCCTTTTTTGAATTGCATTAGCACACTCTAGAAATCCAAACTGAAGTCAAAATCTAGGGCGCGTCTTAAGATCAAAGAGTTTGGGTACAGGCTGTTTTCCATGCATGTGCCATCTTCATAAAATCCTGTTAACACTCTTATGATGAAGACAATTGAAATGGAACCTGTAAGAAGAGGTAAAGGCTTGGATTATGGAGCAGACAGTTTATGAGGTTGTTTTATGGCTACAGAATACACTGCCCAAAAGTATTAAAGGATATTTAGATATTGAGCAAGACTCATTTTAGCTTTCTCTTGAAGACAAGTCTCATGAAAAAGATCTAAAAAATACAAATGGAGTTGAAGAGAAAAAAGCACTAATTTAATGATACAGTTCCTCTGGAAAAAGAAAGAAAAAGAAACTAGTCTATTGTCGAAAATGGTGTGTTCAACTAAACAGATTTACCAGTCTGACCTATTCATTGAATCGTTTAGGCTGCAAAAGACCCTTAAGATCATTGAGTCCAACCATAATTCACTTCCTTGTAGGTGAATTCCTGTGGTCCTGAACCTGCAGGAAGACTCAAAAAAAGCAAAAGTCCATTTTGTTACTTAGTCATAAACAGCAGACAAAAGGCCAAAAGATAAATTGTCTTTCTTGGCTCTACTGAGTCTTGGCAAAACCACTCCAGTACTGTAGTTCTGGATATACTTGGAAACTTTAAGAGGTGGCACATAGGACCTTGAAGCTGAGGATTTAGCAGAGGGAAAAAAAAATAATAGAAGGATTTAAATGGATTAAGAGGGTGATGAAACCCAGGCAGAAGGAAGTGGAGATAACTTTAGCTGTCTAGTAAATGAGAAGAGAGAGAGATGATAATGGAGTCCTAAAGCCTCTACAGATTAAATTATCTGGGTGAGAGTCAGGTGTGAATTACCAGGGAAGGGAAGGGTCTAAAGGGGTTTTTGTGTTTGCTGGTGTAAGTAAAATTCCCCTTCAGGTGACACAGTCGGTGGTGGAAATGCTTGGAACTATGTCTCTCCATATACACATTATCCAAGGCCTGGGGAATAATTCTCAGTGTGAGAAGAGGGAACCTTTACTGTCTCACTAGAGACTCACTGAAGTGATACAGAAGGGCAGCAGAAAAATCAACCTTGGCATATATAGGAAAAAGTCATTAGTCACCATGGCAAAGACAATCTTACTATAAAGGAGAGGATTGAAAGTAGTCTGAAAAAAACCTGAGGAAGCTCCCTATGCAGCAAATAGGCACACACTATAAATCACTATGTATCCATGGCATCAACAGCTTTTCAATCTCACTGCTCAGAGTCTCATTTTAAAATACTTTTGCAACTATTTGCAGATCAATCTGTATTTCTCGAACAGTAAGAATCCATTTGGTGGCTGGGACTATCATATCTGCTGTGTTTTGCTGCAGTTCTTAGCAACTCTTTATTTTCTTCTCCTTTCAAGAGGGTAATCACTATTACCCTTACAGTAAATCAAACCAAACTGATTAAAACCAGGTTTATCAGAAGTTCTGGCAGGTTTTGGCAGAAAAAATGGGAAATAAACACAATGATTTTCTAATCAAGAATGATAAATTGTGGCCTTGTATGAAGCCACTATATTAACTCCCCATATTATGACGCTTATTAGTGTCATTGCCATAATAGAGAAACAATCTTTTCCCTCTTTTGACAAGTGTTCCAGATTTCAGAAATCACTGAAAGTCAAGTAGAGGCTTTCTACTTTACAACAGCTTCTAAAGAAAGTCAATAGTTAAATGGCTGTTTCCAAGGAATTTTAGACTCATCTGTGTTTTCTCTTGCACTTTATTCACAGTATTAAATTCAGTGGAAGAGGATTAAGTGTTTTACTACTGATTCAGTGTCTTATTACTGGAGGTGATAGCATTCATGTGTATCAACAGCTTCATAATCCTATTGACATAAACTAAAGTCAGATGTGAGCAATGTACAAGTGTGGTGGTGACCACAGCACTTGTTCAAGCAAGGCTCTATTCTCCCATTTATATAGAAATATTTTTTCAGTAGTTTCATACTTACATTTTCTGCTTGTTTCTGCCATACACCTTATCCATGTGCACGGGCTGGTTATGTTCTTTAGTCTTTTGCATTCTCAGCAGAGGGTTACAACCACTAAATCCCCTACTAGCTTGTTAAGTAGCTTGTGTGATTTTTCTAAACCCTCCTCGAGATCCACCCACACCGTGAAAATTCCCTTCAAATGAAATCAAATTATATTTAATCGGGAAATTTAATTATGCCACGGCATTAGGTATTTTTTGAATGCCATAGATTAGGCGGATTAATCAGGTGCTCAGGAGGTGGGTGGGTGGTATTAATAAGGCAAAATTTGTTTGCACTGGATGTACAGACAATTCTGAAACTGCCAGCCAAAGCAGAAAGAAAGGATTTGCCTTGGTGCTTTTAATGAGAAGTAGATTAGTAGAAGCTGTGCAGTTAAAACAAAACTAAACTAAACCAGCCACCACTTTAAGCCAAGGAGAAGAGTGCAAAAACAGCATTAATTTTTAATAAATACAGCACCACTGGCTGCTGACTGACAGCTTCAGTGTTATCTCATTAGAAATGTATAATAATTAGTTGGGTAATTTGGCTTTCTGAGGAGCATTATTAACTATATCAGAATTGTAATCAACTCAGGAGATCAGATTCCTAAATACACTGAATCCACTGCCTGCTTTGATAAACAGCTTGTGGGAGGGAGCAGGAATAATGAGCACAATTAGAGTCAGGAAAATGCAACACAGGTGCTTTAGGAACCTAGAGCCAGATTCTCCTTAGCTTATGGCTGAGCTGGAACTGTTTCCAGCTCCACAATGGGGCAAGACCCCAACATGAAAACATTGCCTGTCTGGGAAGCAGCGTGCAGTGGGAGCAGGGAGATGGCCCTGGATGCCGCAGGGAGAGTGCAGCAGCAGCAGCAGCCCTCGTGGGTATGGAGTCAGAGGAGTGTGTGTGTATATAATTATATTCATGTTCTGATTATATAGCCAGATGACTCAAACACATGTTGCTGCTGTTCCTAGGAGCGTAGAAAATTCGGACCACACCAGTTGCCACAAAAATGTGTAGTGGCTGTCATCACACTGGTTTGTAAGCAAGGCACAGTGTCACCTTCAGGAAAATCTATTTCATTAATAATAACATCAATGTGACATTTTCATTTAATCCTAATGACTGCGTAATTATTAATTACTGTCACTACAGAAGCAAAATCCCAGGAAAGCTGGAATCTCAGTTATAGCATCTTTCACAGTTGCTAGGTATTTTTGGATTACTTTACCCAGAAAAAAAAAATCATTTAGTCATTATTTTTGAGAAACAGTCATCATTAATATAAGAAGTCTGAGACACTGAAGATTCTTATATGTCAGAATTATAAACAGCATTTCTTTTAAAAAATGTTATGACAATTCACTTTATTCAAATCACACCTTGAAGTTGTCAATATATTGAGCACACACATCAAATAATGTTCAACATTGGACTAAATCCTGCTGAGTTTATAATTAAGCATGATCCTCATTGTCAGTGAGTTGCAAATTTATATTCTATTACTAATAGCATCTGTGATAATTTAAATTTGCTTTCTCCTGTTTAAGCTTTTGGTACTTCAGATACTTCATTTAAATTAGTGAAATGAAACCAATTTTTTGTTTTAATCAAATTTCTTTTTTCAGATTATTTGAACTACACTCATTGCAATTAGAAAAGCTCCCGTTTAGCAAGTCAGGGAGAAAAATCCAAATTGTCATCCCCACAGTATATTCTTTTTACAGTTAGTTTTTCAAAATTATAGGATACTTTGAGAGGTAGGGTTTCTGATGCATTTCAAATGTGTTAATATTTACATCCATTATTAGTTTTACTCTTTTTGTGGAATTAAACAGATTCAATATTTGGAGGAGAAGGTGAAGCAAAGGGAATGTTCTAACTCCCAGTATTTTTCCCACACTGAAGCAATGAGCCAGATTACAGAGGATGAAGATAAAAGGGGATGAAAAATGGATTAAGCTATACATATTGTGCTCAGTGAGGGGGTCTGATAATATATAAATACTATAAGTGCTATTTTTTAGTAAAGGTTTCATATTAAAATCAGCATTTTTAGCCCTCTTTGAGGAGTTAATTTTGAAGAATGGCAGCATTAGCCTGAAGTAACCTTCACCTAAGTTTCAAACTTCCAGTGATGTATTTTAGGTGTACATTTTTACCAGAGGAAGCATATAGACATTTAGCACATGCTTATCTACCTCACAGATGTCAGTCTGTCAATGAGAACCCAGGTTATTCAAGACAGGATACCATGGATGACAGACACCTATTAAGAATTTGATTCTGAAATTGCTTTTCTTTTGGTATTCAGTATGTGCAACTATTCAGATTTGTACATATTGAATATGCTCATATGTAAAATACTATGAGTCTTCTTTGAAGTGTAGAACCCTTTAAAACTTCACTTAATATCAAATTTGTTTGTCTTTGGCTATTTACAACACGAAGAGGACAACTTTATAAACTGCTTGGTAAAAAAGAAATGATTATTAACTAGCAATTCTTTGGTTGGGAATGAATACCCCTTCACCTACCCATGTCTCAGTGAAACTGAGAAATGTTTCTGAACCAACACTCAGTGAACACCAACACACCTTTGTTAAATAGATGCTGATAAATACATTTATCTATAGAAAACACTATGGGCACGCCCTACAGTAAGGCAAGATGCAGCAGCGCAGCATCAAGAACAAGGACATCTTTAAGGAACATATGACTAGAAATGCTGTGACTATTAAGAGTCTAGGCAAGCATTTTGAGGAGTTCTGGAAATGCTAGACACAGGAATATTTTGAAAGTTGTTTTTTATGGTCATAAAAACCACAAGCAGACATGTTACAAGGGTTTCCAAGCAAGAGCAGCGTACCAAGACTATTGATATGCCAAAGATATTTGCAGTCAGAAAATTGGCAGGGGAGAGAAGTTAGGAAACCTCTGATAGGAAAGTGTAAAGTCTATACTAAAGGACATGAGTGGATTAACAAAACTTCATTCTAAAGGTGAAAAAACAGTGGTTAGTAGTAAGAAACAAGGTCCCAGAATGGAGGAATTTAATTACAACACCAACTATGTGCTCTGTAAAGAGTTCTGGGACATGAAAGACAGTATAGCAAAAAGGAGGACAGGGTAAGCTTTAATTAAACACAGAGCATAGAGCTGGCCCTCTAAATCAATCATTATTTCTTGGAGGAAAGGACAAGTGCAGAGCTCTGTAAATGTGTGAAGAGAATTTTGGGTAACAGCCCTGTGGATTTCTCAGAGGAAAATGCTTTGACAGATGCCGAGTGGGACTACTTCTCCTTATGGTGAACCCAAAGGCAACAAAAAAAAAATAAAATTAAAGTTACTTCATGGTATCCAAGAAAAGTCTAAACGAAATCTTGGTGAGTTTATTTTTTCCCCAGGTCTGGAGTGAGATGTTGGAAGGAAAACAGACTGATAGTCTGATTCAGGTAAAATTCAAGACACCACTTTGGGAAATTTAGGACAGTTTTTTCCCCTGCAAAGACTAATTCTCTTGCTCTTTTTACATATTTAGCCACAATTAAAGCATTTTTCCAACTCTTTATGCAGTTTAAAAGCACACACACACACACACACACACTCTTCATGCAGTTTACATCCATAAACCTGAGCAGGAACATGCTTCCTGGACTTTAGCCAGAGGTCTTAGTCCACTTTAGTGGTGAGTGGTCTGAAATGGGAGTCTACCAGAGGATGAGAAAGTATGCTCACTATCTTTATGCAGAAATCATATCTGAACAGATTTCTTAGTGATAAACCATCAGTGGGTCTTTCTAGGAAAGCTGAAAAAAAGCATTTATTTTTAAACGCTGAAAAAACAGGTTCTTGGCCATGACATCTGTAAATGCCTGTCATGTAAACAGTGGGAAAGGGAACACCTTGAAGGCTTGTTATTTTCTAGTCAAGGCTTTGCATCTCCCTGTTTCTTGTTGTTATATTTCTATTCAGTACTTTTTCGTGAGCCTTGTCCTCGCATAATGTGACAACACCACAATGAGAAGTAGCCAGTGGTCCATGACTTGAGGAGACCAACCATGACAGAAACAGGCTTTGGAGAGGGAAGCAGATGAGATTAAGACAAGACAAAATAGTTCTGGCGATGACAGCAGGAGACTGGACAGATCCTGTGAGATACACAAACCCTTATTCTATCAGAGTTGGGTGGTTAAGGCTGTAGAAATGAGAATGGCAGACGTTCAGTGAATGCAACAGAACTAGGACAACAACATGCTCAAGATTTCAAACCCACTATGACTGGAACACAAAGATCTTTATACCTGTTTCTAGGTCTTGTGAGAGAACAGCTCCACCTCTGAGCAGCATCAGTTTTCTCAGACCATTATCTCTACTTCTAGGATGCAATGAAAGTTGTTAGGTGCTTTCTGAACAGATTGTAGGGGATAGAGGGATAAATCTTGTTTATCCACACAAGCCCTTGATTCAAGAAAGGTTATAAAAATGTGTACATTTAAAATCTTACTAGCTCTGCACAAATTTATGGTCATTCATGAACAGGAAGTATTCTAAACATGTAAAGTGCTTAGATGCATTCTTAAAAAATTAATCTATCAGTAGGAAAATGAACCTTCTCTTTCTCACTGAAAGGAGTCCTGTCCCATGCAAGTAGTTGTGTCCAAGAAAAAAAAAATCACCATGTATTTATCTCTAGGTAAGAGGGTAACTTCTATATTTAAGGTTTTATACCATGTAGTATCTTATGTGGGATAGCGGTATGGCACTATTTGCTCACAATTTCTTTGTTGACTCATATGTCTGGTTGGCTGCTCAGTGTTCAAGTGTATATTTAGTTCTTGGAAAGAAGGAGTTATTTGACTGGACATAGATTTAAGGTTAGAAGACTCCATTTTTTTTTCCAAAAAAGCATGCTATAACCTATATAATTGTGGAAAAAAATAATTGGGAAACCAGTCAGCTACTTCTAGGACACGATAAAGTAGTCTTTTTACTGAGGAAAGGGCTTTCAATCAAACATCTGGAAACAAATCAGTCACAATATTCCTGCAGCTTTGAAGCAAAATGAATAGTTGGAATGGAAGGCAGGAGAGAAAAATGAAGACTCAGAATGAGTTACCCTCTTCCAGTCATCAAAACCTCATGCATTTAATTTGTCCCAGTTGTTTTGGTCTGCACCAACAGTAAGAGTAAACCTCACTGAGGAATCCCCCCTCAGATAAGATCACATCTCAGTTACAATGATATATCTTTCAGATCTGTATTTCTACTCATCTGATGTCACAGATATTCTTGCACCTGCTATCTTCCACAAACATATTCCATTCTCTAGGAAAATGTGCTTTTGTTTTAAATCTGTTTTCATTGTAAGGGTGGAGCTGGAATGCAAAGCTATCATCTCTGGTCAGAGCACTAGCTGAGATGCACTGGATTGCTCTGAAGCAACACAGACTTACTGCTTTAGCAAATATGGGGTTTAATACATCAATATAGTGCAAGAAAAACAGCAAATCCAATGTAAATAAAAAGTAAAACATACTGCCCAGTTTCACTGTAAATAAAGTATCTGAAGCTGAAGCTAAAAAACCATTGAATTCTCTAATATGAAACAACCATCCATAGAAGACCAATACAAACATTTAAAAGAACATTAGTTCAAGAATTAAAATGTAACTAATTTGCTCCGAAATAATTTGTAAATGTGACTTACTAGCTTGTCAAGGGGTTCCCAAGATAAATATCCTTTGATGTTTACCTTTTCATGACTTGAAGATCATACTAAAACCTTTTGATTACTTGCCCCACCCCTCCCCTGGTCCTGACACCCTCCAAAAATCTGAATCCCTGTTATGGTGTTGCATCTGAATTAAGCCTCTCATAACTATTAGATTTCTAACACCATCATTAGATGTGGCAGATTTTTTTTTAAGTAGTTGCAAAAGTTTAATTCTAATAAGTGTATCGTCTAATGACATTATGTGAAATGCAATAGTGAAATGAGGTTGCCAAATAATTTTAAATATGTCAACTGTCATAAGTCAGGCTTTGCTACTATGATTATACTCTGAGGTTTTTAAGGGGTAAAGGATGCTTAAAGACTACTTCCTGCCAAGGAAAAAGCTCTAAATTAGTAGGAATTCGTAGAAATTATTACACTTATCTGCCTTGACCCTTCCATAATATGGGACAAAAGAATATTTTAAAGAAATTTTGTTACATTTGACTGAATAATTTTAAAAAACATTTTCCTTCAATTTATTTTAATGTCTACAACTTTCCTTTCTAATAGGCTGGATTTTAACTTTCAGGGACAAGTGTTTTAACACTATTATATGGTACAAATCCCTTTTCCAGGATAAAAAGAATCTCCAGGGAATACAGAAAATTCCCTTCCATCTTTCCATTTGTCCTGTCTGTTCCTGCAACAAGATAAAGTTTCCCTTTTCAAAAGTATCTCTGAACATACCTACGAACACATAAGAAATTAATTAACATTACACCCTCATATATTCTTTAGGAGTTATGTTTTTCCAGTGTTTGAGCTCTTTTGTATTTTCCTGGGGCATACTAAAATGCCCACTGGAAAAGTAATCCAGGAAAAGTGTTTTGGGATTAAAAAAACCCGAAAACCCAGAGAATGGATTTTCTACTCTATCTACAAAAGCAAGTCTGGAAACATGACTAAGGTACCCAAAATTTGATTTTAATAATCTTTCTGGCAATAAATTGTATTATATTCTACAGGTGGTTTCAGTAAAGTGGAGTAAAGTATTATATAGGCAGTTGTAAGAATGAGCTGTTAGGCCTACCCCTACCTCAAACTTAGAGTAAACGAATAAAGACGATATTAAATATGAGAATTTGAAGAGTCACAACAAAACACAAGTTAATCAGTTTGGCTTTTTCACTGGCGGCATATATAAGTAATATATATTTTCAGATGTACTTGTCTGAATGGCCCATGGGAAAGGACCAAATTAAACATCCATTACAATATACTTCTCATCTTTGGTCAGTCAATATGTCAAACAAAATAGTGTTCATGTTTCTAAACCTGGAATTTAAAAAAATTTCTTATTTTACAAGTTGGAATTTTGCCCTGGGTAATAAATTAAGAACATGAACTGTTTCAGGCTGTGTGGTGATTCTTTGCAGGAGAACATTAAAAGCAATGAGGATACTTGACTGTTTCTTTTTAAATAACAGAAAAAAAGAGGCAGAATAAAAGGGAGAGGGAAACCAAAAATATTCAAAAAATATCTAAATGGTTTGCATTTTTGCATCCTATTGACAAACTGCCTAACAAATCACATTCTCAATCTATTTTCAAACAATCCCTAGAAGGGTTAACTCATGCAAGTTGCATCCTGTACTTGAATTCAACCAGATGCAGGTATATTACTGACTTACTTCAAAAGAATTGGGGTTTTCATCTTATCTAACATTTCCTAAACATTATGCAGAATTTAAAAGATGCAAGAGAATCCCAAGTGCAACTGGTAAAATTTCCTTTGCTTTTTGGTTACTTGCTTGCTCTGGTGTTTCCGAGAGACACTTTGTGCTCTTCTATTTCCAGAATTGCCTGGCTGAAATATCAATGATTAGGCTCTTTTTAAGTGAACATTTGCTCTTTAGAAATTATTCAGAAGACAGGAGGTATTCCTCACTGAAATTACTACCTTTTGATTCAAAAAAAATTGCTCATCTACCTCAAAATGAAAGAAAAAAAAAATCACATGAAAAATAGTCACATTACTTTTTCAAAAATCCTGTCTGGCAAATATCTTCAGATATCTGTCTGAAGAGGACAGATTATGTGTCATATGGCATTGCTTCTGCTTCTTTGGCTGCCTGAACCCATCCTGTGTAATCAGAAAATTAGCAGAAATTACTACAATAACACCTCAGAGGACAGCAGGAGGTAAACTGTGCTTCTTGCCCAACCCTGTTCGCAGAGCTGTGGCAGAAGTGAGGGGAGCACACAAGAAGGACACAAAGCACTGCCTTATACTCTTGTGTGCACTGTCAGATCCTGGGAAGGATGGACCCTTGGGTTGCTGTAGCTCTGCATGCTCAAAGGAGAGCCAGCCCTTCCCTGACAGTCTCCAAAAGCATCAGGTCATCTCTTTCCTAATAGGGATATTCTAGGCAGGGAGAGATGCCATTAGCTGAAGACAGGCTGGTTTGGTAGGTCCTCCAGGTTCAGGTAAGTGAGATAGGCATCTCAGTGCTCATTCCTCACTCTCCCAGTTTCCCCCAGCCTGTGGTTTCCCTTGCAGCATTTTTTGGTGATGTGGGGGCTGGGTGCCTTCCCAGGCCTTCTGCAGAGGGGTGCAGAGGCAGCATTTGGGTGGCTGGGGGCTGGTGGGAGGCACAGCTGGCTCCATATCTGCACCTACATCACGGGAGTCACCAGCCACTACTCTGTTGACTCCCAACTTCCTTTGATTTGGTTACCTCAAATTCAAATTGGAAGCAGCTTTCCATATGCTGACATACCACGCAGGAAGGGACATCTTCCAGGGGAAGGACTGGTGGCAAAAGCAAAGTGCAGTCATTCTATCCAAGACATGTGAGGAATGAGGTAATATGGGCTGTTCCTCCCACTCCTCACAGGATGTCATCAGAACTGCAGCCAGCTGAAGCCATTGATCTCAGGCTGCAGCCCTCTTGGAAGCTACTCCAAAGAGTGGGAAATTCATTTACAGAAGAATTAAAGCCTGTTTCAAACCTCAGCACTCTCCAATCCAAGCTCTTTTGGCGGCCTTTTCTTCCTAGAGCCACCCAACCAAAATAAACTCAGATATTTTTCCCTGACAAATGCAGAGGGGGATACTAGTTACATTGTTTTTAATGTAGTTTTACCCTCTATTGAATACAATCATTTACCACAGGTATGGGTGTACAAGAAAGCAAATAAAATTGACACCCACTGGTTCACCTCCTAATGAATGGGGAAAGAGCCAAGTCATGACTGGAGTGCCCTGGCAGGAATGCACAGTTTTGTCCTTCCACGTAATAGAGAATTGAAGTCACTGTCAGCCAGTCATTTGGCCCTGTGCTTCACCATTTGCAGCAAACAATATAGCAGCTTTCAAAGTCCTACCCCCTGCCATGGACAGGGATGCCTTTCACTAGAGCAGGTTGCTCAGAGCCCCATCCAACCCAGCCTTGAACACTTCCAGGGATGGGGCAGCCACAGCTTCTCTGGGCAACCTGTACCAGGGCCTCACTACCCTCACAGGAAAGAATTCCTTCCTAATCTCTAATCTAATCCTACCCTCTTTCATCTTAAAGCCATTCCCCCTTGTCCTATCACTACACACCCTTGTGAAAAGTCCCTCTCCAGCTCTCCTGGAGCCCCTTTCAGTACTGGAAGGTGCTCTAAGTTCACCTCAAAGCCTTCTCTCTAGGCTGAACAACCCTGGCTCTCTCAGGCTGTCCTCATATGGGAGGTGCTGCTCCTGCTCCACAGTCACCTTCGTGGCCTCCTCTGGACCTACTCCAAACAGGTCCATGATGTCTGACAACTGCTTTTCATTTATCTAATTCCAACAGGACAAACAGTGCCAAGAGAGTTGAACGGGTACTTGAGTTAGTGTCATGCCTCAAGAAGTGCAGAATATTCAGTAACAGGACTGCTGCAGGAGTTAGTGTGCAGCACAACTGCCAAGATTCTAAAGCTCTTTTTATCCCATACACACCCTCTCTTACTCCTGTACAACACTGAGTCAGCTCCTCTGCATGAAAGAGTTCACCTTCTATTTACAGAAACATCCTAAAATTTTACGAGTTCCAGGTTTAATATTCATGCATTCAAAACCACAAAGTATTTTAATTTCTAAATCTCCATGGCCCCTTTTCAGAAAGTGTTCCTGATGATGCTCCATTGATAGTGTTTTGTGTTAGGAACATCTTGAAAGAAAGTAGTATTTGCAATACACTTTCTGCATGTTTTTGTCTTTGTACTAATCAACCATCTGCACTCACAATCTAGATATTTTCTCTCTCAAATTCTTCTGTTGTGTCTTATGGTTTATTCAGATAAGCAGATTATGACATTCACCTCTGAATCCTGATTCTTTTCTATGAGACCTAACAAAGCTTTATACCTACATAAGGTTTTAAATAATTATTGGTTTGATTCACGAGTTCATGACATCCGTAGATAATTACTTCATAAAGCAATTTATGGCAATAAGATGTTCTCCATTAGCAAAACAAGTCAAAGAAAAACAAAACAAAACACACACAGAATGAAAACATCTTAAAGCTGCATTTTTTCCAGACAGAAGATTGGAAGATCTCCAGTGAAATCTTGATTTAATTCAAGCACCGGAGACTGTACAACTTGGGTTACTATTTCTCTCTTTCATACAAAGTAAAGTCTTTATCCTGACCTTGTAAAAAACATCTAAAGAGGCTTTTGTCCTGTAGAACACAAATAAACAAGATTTCATATGTTGTGATTATTTTTCTCATTAGTCAGTCTTGCATTTAAAAATAATCAACAAAGCCGTAATTTTTCCTTTGATGCTTTGCAGTAAGAGAAGTAATGATATCAACAATATTTTCATCATGTACTTGTCAACATTAGTCTTTATGTGGTTTGAATTTGCCTCCTGCACACTCCAAGATCCAAAGAGTCACTACTAGGAACTTCAGAGTTCAAGCAATGTGTGGATTCCAGAAACCTCTTCCTCATGCCAATAAAAAAAAAAAGTAATTTTTCCAAAGAAGCAAGTGGCACGTGGCTATTCCCTTGGAAGATCTGTATGGTTTCAAGGCAAAAGTTGGACTGTAGGATTTATCACCTTGAAGATTAGGAAAACTTTGTTCTGATAGGAGCTTGTTTAAAAGGTCTTTTTTAAGCAGCCACCATAATTTAGGAAGTCAGGCATTTGTTCCTCGTAAAACCTTCACAAAATGAGTTGTAATGGTACCCTTTAAGCTGTAATTGTCTATGGTATAAGCAAAGCCATACTAAAACTGTTCAGATACAGTAACTTACACAGTCAGCATGTAGGACTCCTCTGCCATTGAATTAGCATTTAGTTTTATTATATCTTCACCCTGTGAAGTCTTGCAAGCTGACCTTATGCAAACAGAAGAAATCTAAAGAAACTCTGGGTGCTTCAGATGTGCTGCCCCTCTAAGTCTGAAAGTACCACAGTGGGATTGCAACAGGACCTAGAGTTTGCCACTGGCTTTAGTAGAATAGTAGGTCTTTGATCCAAACATGAGGTGCCACTAGTTCCTCCACAAACTTCAAATGCTGGGACTTACCCAGTTAACAGCAGCAAGTTTCTTATTTCCCAAAGGAGCTAAAAAGAGATGATGCACCACCCTCACACCCAGAGGACAAAACCAGGTGCTTCCAGAGACAATATTCAGCATGGTGCTCAAGGAGCATCAAGCAATAATTTGGGAAGAGACTTAGAAGCAGCCATTGATCAAACCAGGGCCAGGGCTGGGCTGAAAATACCCTCAGGGACAAGGGGCAGGTGGGCTCCCAGATGAGGTTGTTTGAGCAACTAATGCCTATTAGTGACCTCAGCGTTAGGAATATGGTCTTTTAATTATATGTACTTGATGAAGGGATTTAGTATAATTTTTTGTTGGTTTTGGTTTTTGGTGTTTGATTTTGGTTTGGTTTTTGGGGTTTTGTTTTTGTTTGTGTTTTGTTTGTTTTGTTTTTGTTTTTTTTTTTTTTTTCCTTTTTTTTTGTTGTTGTTGGTTTTTTTGTTTGTTTGTTTGTTTTTAAAATTTTGGACTTTTTTTCACAGAACTGTGGTTTTTGTTCCATCCTGTGAGTCTGCTCTGGTCCACCCCAGAGACAATCACAAGAAAGAAAATGTATTTCCAATCAGTTGCTCATCAGCCCTAAGTGTGGCAGAAGCTACAGAAAGGAGAGCAAAACACAAACTGCACCTGTAACATGAAATTGGTGTCCCAGCCCTTCTGGTGCCAGACGAGCAGTTTCTCCAGAGCAATCCCAAGCATTTGTTTTTGCCCCTTCCAAAATATTCTGGACTTTTCTGACTGTTCTGTTCCAGAGTGTGTCTTGACCCATAGATAATAAAGGTGTGTGCTGTGGTCTTGAAAGGTGTAAGGCAGTTCAAAATGGAAAAAATTATTTATTGCTATTTGTTTATTTATCATCAGTCTTTAGAAAAACCTCTTTGTGCTCTCATGGCTTAAGTAGAGGCTTTTGGCAAAATGAGTAAGGAAATACCCTTCCAAACTTTCCACAGGTCTAAGTATCCCTCTTAAAACTGTCAGTAATTGAATTTTATTGCACAGCAGAAATACTCTCAATCACCATATATTTATTGCATTGTAATTTAACTTCACAAAAGACACAAAAAATGTCTTACAAATGCTTAAGAATATGAACAGCTTAAATTTAAGTGGAATAAATGATGGATGTATTCACACAAAACCTCTAAACTTGTAGATTTTCTTAAACAAGACGCTTGCTGTCTCTATAATGTTTGGGGATTTTTGCTTCTTGTTTTGGTAGTGGCTGTTTATGTAGCAACGTTAACTGACACTTGATCATTCTTCTGATTTTAATTACTTCTGACATATTTTGTTTAAAATTCCACACTGCTGTTGTAAGACAGTTTTACTGTAGACACTGCTTAGTGATATTTCTCCCTGATGAAAACATCACAGTTAGGGGTCTCTTAAGGTCAAATATTTCCTGCTGCAGTTCTGGAAGTTCAAGAACTTCCCACCACATTTATTGGTGTTTTGCTTTTAGATAAACTTCCCACAGAAAAAAAGATACAGACCTTAAAAATTAACTCATGATATGTCATCAAACAAATCTTAAGGGATAATTTATTGAGGAAAATTGGCAGTTTCATTTTACTTTTCTTACTTGTTAGCAGAATGCGTATTCTTTTTTGGGTTAATTTATTTCCATACTCCAGTTTCCTCTCCAGCTTCAGAGGACCACAGAATAAAATAGTACGCAGCTGGAAAAGGGGATTTGAGTTTTGGAATCTAGTATTATATTGCAAATAGTCCCATCACTGATCTTCCATCCCCTTAAATGTGGTGAGGTGTATTTGTGTGCAAATGCAAGAGGGTACCAAGGGACTCTTTTGTGTCAACTCCACAATGTGAAATCTTTCAAGTTTCTCAGGATTCTCAACAGTCTTAAGAGCATCTGGGACCATTTATTTCATCTCAAGGTCTTCTGAGGATGCTTTACTGTATTTCTAACACAAAAGGAACTTTTACTTTTGTTAAATGAGCTAATTTGTCCTACTTTCCAAGGCAAATCTATTTTCATTTCACTGGGCATTCTGCATTAAATATATAATTTTACATTATGTGTATCTGCCATGGTCACTGAGATATAGCTTAGACTTTCCTACAGGAGGTGAGAAGCATTCTTTATTCCTCAGGTAGAGAAAAAGAGCTTGAGATTAGTGGGGCAGAAGATGAGGGGGAACCAAGGCTGAAGGCACACACATCTGGAGGAGGAAAAGGCTGGAGTCTGGTCTCTGCTTCCAATATGTTTTTATGCCTTTCGTATATAAAAAAACCCAAAAACAAAAACAAAAACAACCCACTTATAGGGATTCATATTTTTGGATAGAGAGGTAGATATCCTATCTCACAGATTTTTCACTCTTATAGGTTGTCATTGAGAATGATATTTGTTCCCCTGTATCTTCATCCACTTGAAAGACAAGTCCCTCGGCTAAGCCGGTCATTTAGGACCTGTCTAAAGCCGTTTGAGCTCCCTCAGTAAAGAGAAATGTCCAGAAGACATGCGTTTCACTTAGTGTAGACAATTATCTTTGAATGGGAAGAAAAATCCTTTGGAGGCACTTCTCTGCATGGCCTTCTGTTTGCTCTGAGAAGGAGCCTGGGAAGTGAGGTATCACCATTTGATGGGTCACCTCCCTGGAGACTGGTGGAATCTCAGCTATCCCTCTGCACTTCCTTTTCACAAGTTTTTTTTTTTTCTTTTCTTTTTTTTTTTTTTTTCAAATTTTTCTGCCTTTCAGTACATATTTCAAAGCAATTTCCTAGCAGCATGACATCTTTATGGAATGCACAGTGATCTTCAGCAGTTTCCTTCTACATTCAGAGGAGGCTGACACATCTCAGCTGGATTTGCAACTAGGCCTAGGTAATGACATTCTTTATAAAAATCCATCTTCTTGTGGCTCATTTGGCTGTTCACATCTGGGTAAGCAGGTTTATTTTCAGCTGAGGTTATTCAAAAACATTTTGATGAGAAATGCAATTTTAGAAACAATGTCTTCACACTGGCAGCATTATCCATTAGAGGTCCACTTTGAATCTCATTTTTCCAAAGTATACTCAGATGATTTGAGTAATTAAAAAGCTTAGCATAACTTGAACTTCTGCATACAACCAGTCTGGAGGAAATTCGATCAACCCAGTTGGGAATTGGGAGACAACATTTTATAAGTGACTTTGCCCATCTTACAGTGAAAATCGTAATTTTGAATAAATATAGTAAACCATCCTTTGGATATTTGTTGATCAATATCAGAATCACAGCTGTATGCAGAAACAAAAAGGTTCATTTTATCGGACACTTATAACTGACCAATGAGGTCAGCTGTGAAAAACTACATCTACATGCTCTGTTAGGTATGTTGTTATGTATAAGCAACTTACTGGCTGCAATATTTGGCTATACCTCTGAACATGGCACTGTAGATCCAATGTGTTTCTAATGCCTTGGAAAAATTCTTTTAAAATAAGGTAAAACTGAAAAACACCAAATCAATTATCTGAACAACAAATCAATTATAGTATAACTGGAAGTGTTTATAATGGAAAAGATCCCTCAATTATAAAAGAGTGATTAATAATATTAATAATAATAATAATATCTGCAATACGAAAAGATTTCCAGGTCCTTATGCAAGTATAAGACTTAGGTTTACATACAATAATTTAAGAATACAAAATTCTCAGAGACAAGATCAGAGGAGAATTTAGTGATGATAGAGCAAGTTCCTAGGAAAATATATTGAATACACAGTTATCAGTAGATAATTGTAAAGGCTTAACTGGTATTTTTAAACAGAAGGCATGATGATGTTCTCAGTTACAGTATTTATTGACTTTTGAGATCATGGTATCAATTCAGAAATCCCAGAATTTTAGGTTGATTCACTATGACAAGAAATAATGGGATGAAACTGGAAAAAGAAGGAGTCACAGTCAACAGTAGGAAAAGCTTACCAATAGTAAAGTTTTGGAAGCACTGAAATAGGTCAGCTGGGCAGGGTTGTAGTTCTTGCCACTCAATGTCTTGAAGAAGAGGTTGGATAAACATCAAATGTAATGAATATGAACCTAATTAACCTTCCTCAAAGGGACAAGGTGGTCTCTGAAACTCCTATCACTCTAGGATGGTGTTGTAGGGGAATTACATAGCTACTCTCTACCCATAATGTTTATCTCCAGATCTGAATCCAGACTTGCATGTTCAGACATCATGTTAGGCAAGGTAAAGATAGGAATTTCCATGTAACAGACTGAATTGAGGTAGCCCTGACTTGGACTGCGCATCGGTAGACTCAGTTTCAGTACTAAAAAAGAATATGTGTATTAAGTTGGTTAAAGCTGGCTTGAATTAGTTTGCATTTGAGGTTCTCTGTTCTACGCAGTATAATGAACTGATCAAAGGTGCATATTGCTTTGAATTTACACATGAAATATGAGTCCTCATCTGGAAAGTTTAGAATTAGCTGAAATATGTGTGGTTGCATGCACCTTTGAATTCAGTTCAAAGCAAAAAGGCAAGGAAAGACCAGGTGATTTGTGACATGAGTTGGTAAACTCCTGCTACAGAGTATACTATAAAGAAATCTATGTCTCAAACCCATCATTCAGCCAGTAATCCCACTGGATTGAGCAGGAGTACTGGTATAGACTAAGGGTGCATAATCCCTCTCCCTAATTTCATTTTCATGGACAGAAACCCCACACTCAGTCCATGCATGTGATTAATGAGCTGAAACTGATTAAAAAGTGCCTAATTTTTCATCCAGGCATTATGTCCACTTCTCTATTCCAGAAGAGAAGAGACCAGTCATCCCACTAGCTAACTTCAAACTTGCTAGAACTCCCTACTTGTTAACCAGTAAGATTTGGGGTATTTTTTTAATTAATAAACTGTGGCGGCTATGGCGGAGGTAACTATTACTGTAAGCTGTTATTTAATTCTCGTTTAAAGGAGGGTGGTAACTTGGGAGTAAAACAAGCAGAATGTTAGACTACTGTGGAAGCAGCAGCCATCCATTGTGGATTTCCCCAAACAATCCTGATGTGAGCGCATCATCCCGGGAGTGAAGTGCAGGCAGTTCACCAGCCCGCCACAATTACTAGCCGAGCTCCATGACCTGCTGCACCTCCCCTAATTGTGTTTTTGATAACAAGCTGTAGATATCATTAGATGTGTAAGTGCAATAAAAGAGATTGTAGGTTTGGTTCACACCCTCTTATAAACGGAAAAATAATTAGATCCAGGATACTGTTGCAGGGCAGAGCATGCTGTGTGGCTGATTTCGAAAGCACAGCTTTATAGGAAAGTGGGATTGTCTGAATGACTCTGGAAAATTGTGTTCAATCCCCAGGCACTTGGAAACATAATTTCATTTTTTTATATGAGAAAATTTAGCTATAACTGTGAGGAATTTTTACCCATTTAGGGAATTACGCCATTTTTACTTGGTGGAGAAATATAAGCGCCTTGGTATGTTAAAAGAAAAAACAGTGGGCTTCAAAAAATGACAGCAGCCATAATAATTCTGATGTTATAAAAAGGAGAGTCTAATCAATGAATATTTATTGATTCTTCAAACACAAGTGTCACACCAAATGTCTGTGGGCATGAAACAATCTTGGACACCAGTCCTTACGGACTCATCCTGGTTTTGCTATTGCATGTGACCGATATTTCCAGTGAGTACCACACTTCACTGCTCAGCTGGGCAGCTGTGTGTGTCCAACAGATCTGCGTCTTATAGACTTGTTACTTAGATGTACAGGATGTGTATGAGTTGCCATTTCTCCTGAGAGAAGGAGAGTGGCAAGAGATATTTCACTTTTTTTTCCCGCAAAGCTAAGAGCTGCTCATGATGGCTTCCGAGATGACTTTGTCTCCTTGGTCAGAAAGGGGCTGACTGTGAAAATAGCTGTGAAATCACTCCCTGAAATTTGGAGGTAATGGTTGTTTGTGGAGTAGGGCCTGGGAGGGGTCCTCTAATGGAAAAAATAAATAAGAAAAAAAAAAGAGGAAGGAAAAAATTGCTAAAAACAAACATCCCTAGCTGTTAACACCCTGCTCTAAAGTCAGAGTGACTTGTCCAGGGAATATGACAATTTGCAGAATTAGTCTATCCAGTCCCCGATCAGCTGAATTATACTGACAAAAACTGCCTAGATACCGATATGCAATAATCCTTTTCAGCATGGAGATTTAACCAGAAATGACAGCTTTCAAATGCTTATAGCATCATTATCTGTGCCTAGAAATAATCTCGGGAAAGTAACACATGAATCTCTACCAAAGACATTTGGAAGCAAAAAAAAAAAAAATTGAAAAGCAATTTCACATTGCTTAAATTCTACAGAAAAATACTTTTCCATATATTCTGCACTATGTGTGACCTGCACATATTGCATGTGCAGTAAATACATTGGTCACAAGCAAATCTCCTCATGTTTCCTGCTACATCAATAAAAAAGATGGGAAGAACAGACAGGCTACTATAAACAAGCATTCTCTCAGGGAGCATAAGAATGAATTATTTGATGGAAACTAACATAGGATGTATCATCTAATATAAATTATGAACCAAATGTATTTTTTGGTCTTGTTTCGGTCATATAGTCTCATTCCATTTTTATATGTCTTACTTATCTCTGAGTATCTCTAGAAGAATGTGATTGTGTGGCATGATAAGATTAAGGACAGCAAATCTGCTGTGCTTTATAGCATCTTATATATGGTATTGAACATTTCATCCACCTCAGAAATGAATAATTTATGATTATTTATACTCCTTCTTTTTGTCACAGTATTCAAAAGGATCAAGGACCAGACAGACGTGTCAGGATGCCTTCACTGCACTTGATGCTGAACAGGAGCACACCCCAGCCCTCAGACAGTCTTTGCACAGCACTAGCCCTCTCTTTGCTCCCTGAAGTGTCTGAGGTAAATCCCCATAAGGGATTTCTGATATAGCCCGGAAGTGGTTAAGTGATACAGCAGGACAATGGTCAGAAAGAGGAAAAAAAGGGTTCCTTAGTGAAAAAGACTGACCTTTGAGCTTTGCACCTTCTTCTTGAACTCTCCTACCACACCAGGTCCTACAGTGTCTCCTCATCACGGTAACATAGCCCGAGTGTTCTGTCTGCCAGATCTCAGTATCAGAGCAAAACTCAATAGCTTGGGAAGGTGGTCCAGTACCAAGGCAGGTGGCAGGGAGTGGTCCTCCATACCCCCGTGCCAGTTGTGTTTCTGGGTCTGGAAGGGCTTTAGGCTGGTTTTAATTGGAATGTAGGTTGTGGTGTGGTGAGGTGAGGGATGAAGCAAGGGAGCTGTGCATGGGATAACAAGTCCCTTGTGGCAGGTTGTGTGTGTGTGGGGAACTTGCTGCGTGCACAGAGGCTTCTGTAATTGACCCCAGGACTCCTTGATATTCAGTGACACTGAATTTCTCGTCTTTCATTTTAGACACAGCCACACCATCATGAGCTTGTGCAATTTTTTTTGTACAGGCAAAATTGCTCATACAACCATTGGAGCCCTTTTTGTGACCACGCAGGGACAGATCCTGTGATGGTGGCTGTACTGATGGCAGTGAGACATGGGAACTTGCAATAGCTAAGAGTCTACAAAAACACTCCAAAACCCATGCATTAACTCTTCTAGTTATGTTTTCAGCTTGCACGCTCTTGCCATCTCTTATTTTCATAGGACATCCAGATTACAGCTCTGTCTCCAGAGAGGGGGTTAGCCATCAAACTTATAAGTTTAAACCTTGCACTCAGCAATTCTTTAAGATCATTTTTATAGTGAAATATGAGCATAGCTTCCCTTTATTTTTATGTTGCTGGCTTCTGTGGGAATGCATAGCATTTTATTGAGGAGATTAATGCCTCGGGACATTGTATATAAGAACCCAAGCTGACAGATAGTTAAATACATTAACAGAAAAATAGTTTCAAAAATACTGCCAAGCATAGACTTTGTTCTATAATACCCCTGTACTGCATATATTATTTTTATTATGTTGGACTTTTTCTGGCCTGAACGCCAGAAGAACCCTGTTCCTCAAATTGCATTATACCTACAGAGTTGCACACTGTACCTTTCCATCCATCGATCCTTTGTGATACTGATCCAAAGAGCAATCAGGAAACCCATGATTTGATGAGATCACCCATCTCAGTTCTAAAAATCCTAACAAGAGCTAAATATAGGACCAGCTTTCATACAAGGAAAAATAAATGAGCAATATTTCCTGCTCACCCTGTCAATTATGCATATCTGGATGCCTGCCACAAACATTTTATGTTGGCTCCTGATTTCCAATCCTATTCTCACCTGGCAGAGACAAAAAATAAATACTCATAACTAAATGACATACACATTTATAAAATTGTCTTTATCAAGAGTAAGGAACTGGTTGAGTATATAAGAAGCTGCCTCACCATATCCTTTGATTCAAGCTGATGTCATCTTATTATAGTAGTTCAGGTTAAAAATGGCACTTAATGTCTTGGGAGGCAAGATTTTTTTGTTTGCTTTCATTCGCTGATAGCAATAGATAAGTTTGGAACAGAGAGACTGCCATGCCAAATCAGCACATCAAACTGCAACCAGATACTTGAGAATGTGTAGAAAACATCTCAGAAGGATTATGAGTGTCTGAGAGGCTCTTGTCTTAGTCATTCCACTATTTGGAGATGGTCATAAATTTTGAAGTGCCTGCAATTTTTTTGAAGTGCCTGCAAATTCTTTAAAAAAAACCCCTAAACCAGCTCTGCTATAAAAATTTCCAGTATTTGTTTAACTTCTGTCACTATCAATCCACCTTGCCAGATTCAACTTTCCAATGTCTTCATTTATGAAATCTGAACTTTCTGCTTTCCATTTTCATAAATTGTCTTAACTATGAATAATCACAGAAAAAGTACAAGTTTCTCACACACTTCTTCACTTACAACCCTTTACTTCAAATATTTCTATTATCGTATCCGGTGTTGTAAAACTTCTTTAGGAAAACAGTCCCAATGCTTTAAAGTAATTCGAAATGAGAGGTTTTTCCATTCCATTGACCATTCTTATTGCCCTTCTCTCAACATCTTTCATGTTTAATCTGCAATATCTTTTCTAAAATGTCCTAAAGAATATTCTACACATCTTTTGTAGCTGAAGCCATACTCTGAATTCTGATACTATTTTTCCCTGTGTACTTCATCATCTTACCCACTTGTTAAATTAATTCACTTTTGGTTAGGTATGACCACATACAGGAGGGAAAGCATACTTCTGCATCATTAACCACACTGCAGGGTGATTATCAGGTCCCTTTGTTGAACTGAGGCTTTTGGACCTAGGAAAGTAAACACTTCCCTCTGGCACTGAACTTTGTCACTTCTCATGTAATAACTTTCCATCATCAGCAAGCAGCCTTCCTTGGCTGCTCACCTTCCATTCACATGACTAGTAAATATATTAAGCTTTTAATCTAACAGAGAGCCTTGTAGTACTTTTAAGAAGTAAACCTGAAACACTACTCAATTTCTTGACGGGCTTCTCATTCATCAAAGCATTTTGCCTTTAATGTTTTAAACACTTCAGGATAGAAATTTTTGGTAAACCTGTGCAGACAGCATCAACCAGGTCCTCTTTTATGAATGACTCAATTTTTCCAGTTTGAAGCTTCTTATAAAAGGTGAGTTGACTTTGTCCTTGCAAAGACCATTGGTTTAACTCACTTCTGCTACAATACCAGACAATTTGATGTTCTGTTTATAAGTAACATTTTGACCAGATTTGCAGATGTACAGCTGTAAGGGTTACCCACACTAATGCTTTTGCTGACCCCTGAATTCTTTTTTCAAACACCAGCCACTCACCAGTCCTCTGAAACCATGGTTGTTTTTAATGAGAGATTGCATATCTTTGTGAGCAGCTCACCATCTTTATTTCCGAGCTCCTTCAAGACTTATAAATGTATGACATCTGGGTATCCAGAGTGATAGCAGGAGACAGCTTGGAAAAATAAAAATGAGCCCTGTCTGTAAATCAGTCTGGCAAGGTGCCACCATGTCAGTAGTTCTTGGAAGCCAGGCTTTCAGAAACCATGCAGTTCAAATTTTTCTTACCCCTGCATGTGCCAGATGCTAAACTAGGCTTTATACTAACTTGTAATCTCTAAGATGAATATTACTATACTATATTTATATATATATATATGTTCATTATCACTTAGATCTATGAATAGGTATATGTATAAAAAAGAAGAGGAAATAGAGAGAGAATCATATTCTATACATTTTTACATCTCCATTTCTGTAACAATTTTTTTTTTTTCTGAGACATAATGTAAGCATTTTTATCCCTGAAGTGGAAATGAAAATTTTATCTTTGCATGTTTCGAGGAGGAAGCTTTTATTCTTCAAGATTAAAACAAAAAATGCCTACAAAAATCTCCTGTCAAAAAGCACTGATATGAGTAATGCTAGATGCTCACTTTGAGAGTCTGTCTGTATAGAGACGTAATTTTTTAAATAGAAGGTTGATATCAGATCACAATACAAACAAAACTGTGCCCCGTGCATTGTTTTGCACATTAACAAAAATGTAAGATTTTTTTTTCCCCCATTCATTAAAAACATGTCGATGCTTTTCTTTCCCTAAGATTTCTTATATTCAGTGATACAGTTTCAAATAACTGAAGCTGTTTTTAGCCATATTCTCCTCCTGTTTCGCTGCAGGATGAAGGATGACTGTTTACCTCCTACTGGGAGAGAGGCAGCAGCTTCCCATGCCAGTGGGGAAGTTGGATAAGGACATAATCATATTGAGGAGTAACAGTGCCATTTCCTCAGTGAGCTTCTCATGACATTTTTACCCTACAAGTATTGTAGTTTCACGTCTTTGTGTACGGCTCAGGGTTCCTTGGGTGGGTTTTGAAGCTCCCAGGAGAGCCCAAATTATATCAGGAGCCCAGAGGACCTGAAAGAGGATATTCAGAGGGCAAGCCTATGAAGAATCAGAGTGCTGGCAGCATGTGTTTAAAAATACATAAAAAATAGATGATAACAGCTCATTCATGGGGGAAAAAATGGTGAAAAATCATTCCAGAATGCAGAAATGCCTAAAGACAAGTTGTGGGTGCCCCACCCCTGGAAGTGTTCAAGACCAGGTTGGATGGGGCTCTGAGCAACCTGGTCTAGTGGAAAGTGTTCCTGCCCATGGCAGAGGGATTGGAATGAGATGGTCTTTAAGGTCCCTTCCAACACAAACCATTCTATGATTCTGTGATAAAGATACACTGTGTTCAAGGCAGTTCAAAAATTGAAAGCAATTCTTGAACTAGTGGACAACAATTTTCTAACAGTTTTTTTTTTTCCTAGTGGAAAAAGATATTTCCATTAGAAATTTCCATTATTTCCATCAAACTACCATTTCCTTCTCAAAAATACTGCTAAGGAAGAGTCTGGATATTCACTTTGAGTGGGGTCAGCATTAAAAAGAGAGATCATGGTTTCAGCTGCCTCCTCTTTTGGGACAAATGAAACATTGAAATATTAAGATTTCCTGAGGCTGACAAGTTTTAGTTTCATCCTTTTTCACAAGAAGCAGCTAGATGTGGTCAAGCAGATGTCTGTAGGCATGCATGGTATGATCATGTGGTAATGAAAAAGTCACATTTTTCTCATGTTTTCAAGGCTAAACTTCCAAGTCTTTCATACGTCCACAGAGCTCCAAGAGCTCCCAGTTTAACGTAGGATCATAGAATGGTCTGGATTGGGGGACCCTTAAAGACCATCTTGTTCCAAACCCCCCGTCATGGGCAGGGACACCTTCCACTAGACCAGGTTGCTCAAACCCCCATCCAACCTGGCCTTGATTGTCCCATAGATTATTTATCCTGTGGATTATTTTGTGGTTACTATCCCTTTTGGGAGAAGGGGTTTATTCTCAAATAACCATTCCACTGTTTACTTGGGGATGACTTTTTGGCCAAGCATCTGCACTTGAGCTAGAAATTTCAGGCTTTAGCTGAGAGTATCTATAGGTTGCATTCAGGGGATGCATTTGGAAAGATGGAATGAGGAGCAGGCTGCAGCCTGAGGCTTTGGTGCCAAAAAGATTACGATTTGTACAACAAGGTCAGTTGAAGGCTGAATTTAAGTGCTCTCTGCACTCAGATAATTTAAACAAAGCTGCTCTAAAGCCCTGCATTTCAGAATAGAAAACAAAAGTTAGTAGATGAAGACCTTTAGGGTTTTGACTCTGTGTAGTAAAGCTTGTGGAGTGTTTAGGTAGAGTATTTTATCAAAGTCTAAGAGACTGGATCATGGATAACAAATTGAAATGGGCAGAGAGATCTGCTGTCTTTATCTCCTCTGAATTAGAACTGATATTAATGATTGAAATAAATCACCCCTAAGTAAATGGCTTTATTTCTGCTAAAGCTTGAATTATGTAAGTCATAAGACCTTCCCCCCCTTTCCTGCAATGGTAGACTCTCTTCTTGAGGGACCACAGAGCTGGTTTCTGCCTTTGCCATGGGAATGGCAGGTCACAAGGCAAAGTGTTGTGCGAGCCATTTCCCATCTAGCCCTGAAGCCTGTGCTGGAAATGTTAAAAGTCTTCAGAGAAATACCATTTGTTTTAGACAGCAGTTCACACGGACAAGGCTTATCTAGAAGCTGCTAGCCAGAGATACCAGCAGCTGCCCCCATATCTGGCCACAGGGCACTCCTTCCTAGTGCCAGTGATGCTGCGTGATGCTGACAGCAAGAGGCAGGAGCTGATTCCCATACTGGTAAAACTGCAGTGAGCAGAGCATTAAGAACATCTTCTTGTCCTGCAACTGACTTCCAAACCAGAGCTTTCTGGTGTACTATGGGGAACAAGCTATGAGGACTGTACTGTGTTGGGTCTAACACTCCATAGGACTGTTTTTGGTTTTTTTTCCAAACCCAAACAAGTAGCACCAACCCCAAGGGTAAGGAAGGAAAACTGGAAAAACCACTTTTCTCTTTTCCTCATGCCACCTATCCCATACCCAAGCTGGATGCAGGTATATAGTATTTTTCAACACAAAGCTCTGAAAAAGATAAGCATTGAACTGGATGATTTTGATACTGAGAAACTTGTACTTTAGTGACATCGCAAATCCCCCAGATGGGATTTAAGAGCTCAGCACCAAGCACTACATGTAGGCATGTTAAACGGGAGTTGCAGCTAAACAGACAGAAAATAAAAATAAAAGACAGATAAAAAGATGGGGAAAAGAATAGGAATTTTCTCTCAATATAGACAAATCGACGAAGATTTTCAGAAATCGTGTAGGACTCTGAGGGGGAAATCTGGACTACTCGAACTGGAGAGAAAGGGACCTTATTTTGGGGGATGCTGATTCTCCATGTTTCCCAGAAAATCAAGGTCCATTAAATTGTCTCCAGTTGAACAAGCTCCTCTGGAGGAAGCTGAGATCATTCATTACTTCTGACAGCCTTGCCCTGAGTAATTTGCTCATGGAAATACAAACCCCCTTGCAATATTCAGGAACTGAACTTTCATCCTGTAAGTGTGCAGCCAGTTTCTTAACCACGGACTATCCTTCATCCCCACCATAAAACAGTCCACTGCAGGAAATCAAAGTCGAGTTAATTTTTTTCCCTTTAATTCCAGAGTGCCCAAAGTGTTGCTGTACAGCTGTATAAAACTTAAATTTGATCCTGGGCCGCCTTTTTTCTGTAACCACAGAACCACAAGATTGAAGACTTGCTTCTCAACTCAGCCACAACATAGTGGAGACTAAAGAGTGAGCAAATATGAGAAGGCTTTAAATAGATTGTGCCTGTATTTTTAGGGATGGGTCTCCATAACTCTCATGGTAAGAAATAATAGAATCTTGGAGCATTATTGCTTTCTGTTTGCCTTGTCTATGATGCCCTGGAGCTACCTATAAAGTTTCAGTTTTAAAATTAAATGGTGCTTAAAGTGACGGGAAAGGAGATGAGTCATAAAAGGTGGATATACTTGTAAGAAAAAGAGTCTTTCCAGAGTATTTAATATTTTCTGTCAAATGGTTCCCCAGCATCCAATGGATTGAGGAGTTCTGCATGGATGGGTTGACAAAAATTTTGGACTTTTGCAATGAAGCTGTGGCACTGAGATGTAAAGCAAAGTCATAGGAAGCAAGATCAGAACTCTCTGTGTAGTAAAGTGATGGTGTTCCATATTTCACATCTCCTCGGGATTACTTCATTACTGACACTGGACAGCAAGTAAGGAAACATGAAAAGGTCCTGGCTGTAGGAGCTTGTTCCTTGAGTTTACCCTGTAAAAATGAAGCCAGGGCTTTTATTTAATTATTATTAAATTTGCGTAATAGAAATAATTCAATTTAAATAATTAATTTTAAAAAAATATTAATTATTTGATATCTGAACAATTAGTATTAAAGAAAATGTTTCATTTTTGCTGAGCTATGGATACAAACCTGGATGATGGCTTTGTGTTATCATTGTGGAGGACTGTTGACATTTTGTTCTTATGCTTGTTCAGTGCAGGTTGCAGTTGGTAGCAGTTAACAAGTCCATTAGAAGTGCCTTGCAGAACGCAGTCGACAGGCATTTCTATGGGGTTATGAATGCACATAGTGTCTGAATATGTTCCTTGGCTTCTACATAATAAACCTGAAGAAAAATAAAAGCTCTGTGTTACTATAGTAACCTATATTGACATAAAAAAGCATAGATAGTTTCGTTTATGAATGACAGATGCAGGACACTGGTAGCTTAGCCTTTGTCACACTGCCTGGTTGTGCCTATATGCCACAATGTACCTTTCTGTCAGCACTACTTCACATTTAAAAAATGTATATTTTAGTGCAACATGACTGGATTCTGCTTTTTCTTTTTTTGTGTGTTTTTGGTTTTTTTTTTTTTTATTCACATAACTCAAACTTTAGGAAAAAAAAGAAATCACAATACAGTTTATACTCATGACAGCTAAAAGTGGCATAAATATATGTCTATTTTTAATTCATAATACTATGCAGCTCTGCAACATATGCTCATGTGGTTAGACTCAGTAATGACCATCCAGGCATTGCAACTGTCCTTTAACTCCTCCCTAACCAAATAGTACATGAGGTGGTGTAAATTTTGCTTATGAGGTTGAATAAATAAGAGGCACCATAGGAGCGGGAGCTGTTCCAGCTCCAAGGAATGCTCAGGCCCTCCAGATTGACATCTCTTTGTGTGCATCTGTCTGTCTCAAGTGTTAATTCAAGAAAACACGTGCAGACTGAAGTACAGCCAACATCAAAATCTTAAATAAAAGTACTGAAAAGGAGAGTTTAGAGGTGATCCATGAGAGAGGAAAGGTGCTGTGGGTATAAGTCCTTCATTACATTAACTTCTTTCAGTGGTTTCTCAAAGGCAGTGCTTCATTTCTTTCCTATTTTTAGGTTGACATGCTCCATCCAATGCCTAGGACACCACTGGGGCACCACTGACCTCCTGGAAAAATAACCATTTAAAACTGCACCAATATCTAAGTTTGGAGTTTCTTTGCATGGTGAGGCGGAATGAAGGAAAGAGAAGAACATGATTAAGCTTCTTCCTCTGGAGACTTTATCTTTCTGTAATTTGTTATCCAAACATTCTCCAGAAACAATGAGAAAGTGGGATGTAATGCTAAAATTTAATTGCCTTGACACTGATCACCAGTCCCTGTAACAAGCAACACCTGACACTGTGTTGTACAAGATACACGTTCAACTCCAAGAGCATCGTACTGTGGGAGCAGTCAAGGATAAAGGGAAAGTAAATCTCCAGAAGCGTTGAAATGTGTGTGCAAGAAAGCCACTAACTCATTGCTATAATTAGTGTCACAAATTGTGTCAAAATAACAAATTATTGAAGGTTAAAATGTTTGGTAATGCTTGATATGACCTGCCTGTAGCTTCCAGTTAACCCTCAGCTCATGGCATTGCTTCCTGCTGTCACAGCACCCTTTTTCCATGTCAGGATGCTGAACATGGAGTCACATTCTTTTTCACTGATAGTAAGCAAACAACAGAGGTGCTTGGCTTTTTTAAATTACCTTCATGGATAAGCTAGGCTGCATTTGTGTTCTTGGTTGCCTTTTTTTTGAAAGTTAAAATTCAAGAATTAAAAAAAAAAGATAAAGGGAGTTCACAGAGAAAACCACAACAGAGGGAAAAGGTAAATAAATAGGATTCCTGCTTAATTTAAGGCCCTGACTTTGTAAAATTGTGACATAGCACACCCAGTATTCCACATCAGAGAACTTTCTTGTGTATCTTTTTGAGGTAGCTGTTCCAGTGGATATAGTATGGAGCAAAAGTAAGGTTTTAAACAATAATTATTTCCTTTTTTTTTTTGGTAGTTTGATTTTGAAATTTTATTTGATTTTAATGTAGTTTTCCTGCTTAGATTTTTTTTCTGGTTTGCTTTTCCAGCAACTAACATGAGACACCTTCATGTTGCAATAAAGACACTGAATGTATTTCCTTTTCTAAGCATAAAAAAAGAAAGAAGCATGTAGAATTGAATTATAATCAAACAACATCCTTTTATTTAACATGTTAGGTCATAATACAGATATTATTTTAAGTAATTAAAATTCCTGTCATTTCCAACGTCAGATTCAATTAAACTCAGAGGTACAGACAAAATACAAGTTTGTTATGCTATAGTACAGACATTTGCATTACAAATTTTGCTTTATAGTTAAACACACACGACAAAAATTATTACCCTTGTTTATATATGCTATGAAAAACAGTAATCCTCTTTTTCAAACACTTTTGAATTGTTTCTGCCCTTAAAGGAACACAATGAAGTCTTAGTGCTCTGTATTTAAGAAAGCCCAGGCAAAATAAGACCTTGTTCTTATAAACTCATGAATGTTTAACTTCATGTACATGATCATACCCATAGGGTCTGAATGAACTACTCATGAATGTAAAACTAACCATGGATAGATGAGTTTATAGGACAGGTCCTTGCCATTAAGACAAATTAGGTAATAAATAAGATTGGTCAAAGAAGTTCTTGTTAAAATCTCCTCAATCTTAACCAAGGCAGCAGGAATGAAATTAAAAATAGATGATGTTTTTAAAGAGGAACAAAGAATTGACTGTTATACTCATCAAAATGTATGTGAGTACACGTATATATATATAGATATAATTCTACCCTACGTCAAGTAAATGACTTTATGATAAAAAGCATAATACTAAAAAAAGCTCAGAATTATTATTGATTATATATCTGCTATCAAAACACTAAAACTAGAGTGGAATTAATTCTCCCTGCGTAGTTAAGAAGGAAAAATATAGTTTGTCTTCCTAGGTGCTGAAGCAGCAGTCTGTTTTATATACCAATACAAAGCAAATTGATAGGAGGAGGAGGAAGCATTACTTTTATATCACAATAATTTTCAATAATTGCTGTAATTTTCTGGCTGCCTTGCAAATGCCAACTGAAATCTGTACAGCACATGAAACATAATGGAAGATAATTTAAAATGCGCTGCATATCATAATCATTGTTCAAGTTACAGAATTACATGGACAAGTATATATTTCATTGTAGCATGTAATCTATCCAATGGCAGACAAGCTGTATAATGCAGGTGACTGCGATTCTTTTAGAGGAATTGTTAAATAACTGAGTGTTTTTATATAATGTCTCCAGGGTTTTATGCATTGCAAAAAATTTTCTGAGTAGTTTAAATTCCAGAGACCGCAAGATGGACCTGAATGACCCTGACGAACAGGTTAAAATGTGTCTTATATCCAACTCTTATGTGGACATAAGCTCTTATTTGAGCAAACTCCCAGAATAAACTGACTTTTATTTTCTGAACCAGGCAATGAACTATATCTTAGTCATCACTTTAGTGTAGCCATTGGTATTTCCCCTTTTCTTAAATGTCTTGCTGGCCTCAAGAAATGAAACTCTGCCATGTTCAGTTTCCCATCAAATATAGAATATATATAAAAATATAGAATGGATTCTATATTCTTTATTCTACATTACCTATTCTATATTCTAATCCTTTATTGTTAAGTAACTGTGAAACTTGGTATATAGTAGATTCAAGCACCTCCACATGATGTGGAAAGCCAAGGTATGAATGTCCAATGGGAGACTGCTATTTTTGGCACTTACTGTTATTTTTGATGCTCATCAAAATTAAGATGACAAATAAGACTAAATTCCCATAATCACATGCAAAAATATTCAGCTTTGTCACACGAAATGTCGTTCTTTGAGTTGTTCCCAAACACCAAGCTTGTAAAAAATTCTTGTCTGGTAGTTTAAAGTTACTGTGCAGAAGTGGTTTCTAAAAAAAAAAAAAAAAGGATTTTTAATGTTCCAAAGAGCAGAATTTGCCGAGTCATTTTCTCTAAAAGGGGTAGATTTTTTCAATTGTCATTTTTGGCAGCCTGTTTTTGCTACAGACATCATAATTGCCTGAAATGGAGTGCCAGAAAGAGACTGATGGGAGAGTATCAAGAGAGAGATAATTAGCTCAGAAAAAGACATGAGTTCCCACACCAACAAAAATTGCTCATTCTGTTGGAATTACAGAAAACCGTATCAATTTTTTTTGTTAGTGAATCAATGGCACTATTAATTGTTGTGCTGTTAATTGAACAATTGTGATTATGCAGTTATTGCTGCGGTTTCTTCCATACAAAATAATTTTAAAACCGTTTGCTTTGAGGTGGACTCACTGGTACCACTTACATTTTTCAGTCGGACATGGGAACTATACTTTTGGTTCATACCTGGTGAAATTTGAAGCCTATATAGTTTCATTAGTTTTTCAAAAAGATAAAACTAATGACAAGTATATCCCTATCACTCCAAACTGGGTAAGAAATTAGCAGAGAACAAATATTATTGGAAGAGTTACCTTTTCATATTTTAGAAGTTAAAAGATGCCCTTGGCTGTAAAACCAAATAGGATTTGTTACTGGATGAGCTTATGGATTTGCCTCTCCTAATTGCATCAGGCAGAAACAAAAAGCATCTAAAAGAGCAGGTTTAGATTGACTTGTCTGCAATTTCAGAACATCGGCCTGAAATGAAAGTCCTCACTGACGTGCTGGCTCTGTGTGGATGTGGCACTTAGGGATGTGGTTTAGTGGTAGACTTGGCAGTGCTGGGTTAACAGTTGGACTCAATCCTAGAGGTCTTTTCCACCCTAAATGATTCGGTGATGCTATATCAGGCATAGACAAGAGCATTTTTCTCCCGATTTCCCTGTTGCAGTTTCCCCACATGTACTGGATTGAAGTCCAGTGGTTGCTCTGCTGCCAGACACCCCAAAACATCTCCTGAAATGAAAGACAGCAAGACAATTCCGAAACTTTTGGGATGGAGAAATTAATTTGGACTCATTGAATCGTCTCTAGCCTGAACATTTGTCTTTTCAGGACTGTAAAGTGCTGGGTCTTACCTCTTCCACAGTCTCTAATGCCAAAATGCAAGCTGTCTATGGATTTGAGCTAGGGACAAAAGACATGTTCATTTTAACAATCCCCCCTTAATACAAGGACTGTAGCTGGCATCAAATCAGAGGGAGTGCTGTTTATAGAGTAGCTTTCTCCCACTGACTGACAATGGATAGACCTGCCTAAAGTATGATCTTACTCAGCATGATGCTCTGAGGAATTCCTAATGCAGCAGTCAGCAATTAATTCCTCTAAAAAAAAGCAGACATTGAGTAAAATATTTCATGGAAAGGCTTGTTTTATCATAAGCTACTTTAGAGACCCAGAGGTGAAGGTCTTTGATAGGAGAGCTAGTGCTCTTTCAGTGTATTGGAACAGTATCTTTAAAATCCACTGGTGTATATAGTCTTTGTGAAAGGTGCCAGGCTGATAAAATTTAATCTATATGACTTTATAAAATTAGTACAGACTGAGAAATTCCTTCAGCACTGCACCTCAATCCTGAACCAAACAGGCATCTTCAGGGTGAGAGAACTGCTTAGTGTCTGCCCTTTATTTCCCCCCTGGAAAAGTTCGTTACTAACATTTTTCCAATTTCTGGGTGGATTTTTTTATTTATTATGCCATTTTGGATATATAGAGACACCTTATTTGGATGCATAAGAACAGAAGACTAAGCCAAATGGAATATATGAGAGCAGAATGTCATTACACGTGATAAAGCAGTGGCACACAACCATTTTGCAGACGGCATTAAAATTTCAGTCATGTCCTGTGACTGAAGAAAAGAGAGAAGAATTTTAAACAGATGAGAAATGAGCATGATTAAAGACACAGGGGTCTTCTATGTTAGAAGCAATTTAAAATATTAATATTAATTACGTTTGGAGAGGAGGAGAAATATAAACTAAAGGATGATATCAAAAAAATGAGTCATGAACTCCTATTTTGCTTAATGGAAAACTATTAAATTTAAGCAATTAATTTGAAAGAGATATGGGAAATATTTCTTTATATAGCATGTCACACTATAATGTATCACTCCAATGTATGTAAACTGGGCAAATATCTTAGCAGAGTTAATCGAATTATGGTTGATTTGATGAAGAATGAATGTTGTTTTTACATTAGCTGGGTTAAAACAATATTACAGAAGCCACCAATCTCCACCTTTCACCTACAGAGAATGTTT
Source organism: Corapipo altera (assembly GCF_003945725.1). Lineage (NCBI taxonomy): Eukaryota > Metazoa > Chordata > Aves > Passeriformes > Pipridae > Corapipo > Corapipo altera. The sequence continues at coordinate 3,543,451 of NW_020884929.1, forward strand.
TCCAAAGCGAAAAAAAACAACAGCCCACCAAAAACATCACCAAAAAGACGTAAAGCAAACATAAAATAGCCCAAGCAAACCCCTAACTTCCTCCTCATGAAGTTCTACTATTTTTATGGCTTGAGATAACACTGAGGAGTTGATATTCCACATACCTCAGTATGATACTGAGATGGATGAGAAAAATTAGTGTATTGATATTAGTGTATTGATATTAGTACCTTAACCTTGCAGTGAAACCTGTATTCTAGGGAACCAGTTGTGACCAGGAGGATATGAATGGGAGTTTTACCTTTCCATAATGGAGAGGGAGTAAGAAACTGCAAAACAATCCCCATATATTCCTTCTTGTTGTCAGCTCAGGTCAAGGGGAAAACAAGAGGAGGGGAATTGGTGATGCTGACAGGGAGTTCCTTTTTCAGTCAGTTGAAGTATTGAGTTAGAAAATACACTGGCATACCATTCGTAGGAATCTAGTTCAATAATATGTTCAATAATAAAATAAGATTTTTTTCTCACTTGGATTTAAAATCAGATGCAGGAACTGAATAAAATTTGTAGCAATGTCTCTAAGGAATGTGTTCCTAACTGCATGTAGGCCATGCAAAACTTAGTGTGTAACACTCCACATAGAGCAGCAGAATATATTTATGGCTAACAAACTGAATTTTGCCAAAATTGACTATGCAGAATTAAGCATTTCCTATTAGGAAACTTTAACTGATCATAGGAAGACTTGCAAGAGAAGTACTGGAAGAAATTGTGCCTCAGGGTGACTTAAAATGCACAAAACCTAAAAGAAATGCACTAAGAGAACAACAGTCACAACCCTCCACTGCTGGGATATGGAGCTAACAGTTCTGCTCTGCCTCACATTGCCTTCAATTATTCTCTGCAATGGCTTTGTGTTGGCAATGATTGTGCTGAGCTTCAGTCTCATCAGTTGCCTTCCCTGACAGGAATTTTTGACTATAAAGTACTGGAGTTGTGGGATTTTCTCCCTTTTAGGGAGCTATTAGTGTCAAGTTCAACTTCATGACATTTTGAAATTACCAACTTATTCATCACCCTGAACCCTCTCCTTAAGTTTCTTTTTTCAAATCTCATTCATTTCATCATCTTTTATGACCTCATTACTATTTATATTTCAAAGCATATTAAATCTAGATTCCACATAAGAGACAAAAATTAGTAAAGAGAAGCCACTCTCAAATCTCTCTACATGAAGAAATTCACAGAAACTAATACTGCATAGAAACAGTTTATTGCTTAGAAATAAGTGCTCTGTTCTTATTGATTTCTTTGAAGTTATTTATAGCCTTTTTAGGAATAGGTGTTTTAAAAAAACCATTGTTATGGTTTATTTTCACTTGGTGTTTCCTGTTTACAGGATTAATACTTCAGAACTTAGAATAATTACATAGGTATAATTACTCTCCACATGAGCAAAAAGGAAAAAGTGTCTGGTTTCCACCTCTTTGCTTTTCTCATATCAGGAGTGTCTGGAGTCGAGGGTGGCCACTGTGATAATTATGGATTGCCTTGGAGCTGTTGTAAATTGGGTTTACCTGCCTGATTCCTCAGGGACTGTGCACACAGCAAGAAGCCATGAAGAATAGTTAGAGGTTGAGCTATAATCCCTTTCTCTCTGGCTGGTACCCTCTACTAGAGCCAAGCTGAAATGATGTAGGTAGAGCTCATCTGTCCAGGGAATTCCCCCATGTTGGGCATATCCTTAGAAAACTGGAGTGTGCTGGAGTTTCAGGGCAAAAAAGTTACAGAAGAAAAAATACCAGCTATTGAAATCTGAGCATATTTTGGCTGAAAAAAAACCACCTCTTCTCTGCAAGAACAGATTTAGGAAGTTTTGTTTTCTTTCAGAATCAAAATCAAAAACTTTCTTCAAGTAGGTGGGATGGTGCTTTTCAGGAGACTGAAGTGGAATGCCATCACCCTGGAGAAATGAAGATATTCCTTAAAATTCGTACCGAGAGTTTGTTTGTCTTGTCAGGTTTTTTTAATCCAGATCAGTTTCCTGATCCAATTGAGTGGCCACCACAAATGCTTATCCTAATAAATGCTAATTCATCTCCAAAATGAGAGCCTGGGGGAGGGACTACTTAATTCGTTTTCCTATTATTTTAAAAGTGCTGTATTTATAATTTATTGCAGTTTTCATGCCGCACAAGGCACACCATCCGTTGATAATTTTTATGGCGGAGTGGACTGAAATTAGCAAGTTGTCTGTAAAACTTTTTTGTTTGACAGTAAGAATAGGAATTGCTAGAGATGAGCAAGTCATCCAAGAGATAAGCATCTTTAATTAGTCTTGTCTGTATGTTCACAGATAGCCTATAAATTAATATTCACAGTTGACTATCATGAGCTTTTAATCAATAGATCATTCATGAACAAATGTACTGTGAATATTTGCCTCTTTACAGCCAAACTAATGCTTGAGTTATGTAATTGTGATTATCTGACAGGATACTGCATTTTTCCTGTGGTCTAGAGATATTAATTAAATTTATTATCACAAGTGTTTGGGAAAAAAAACACATTGGGAATTAATCTCTCAGGAAAGGTAGCAGGAAAGAAAGGGATAGCAGATGCTTCTGTTATCAAAAGCTGTTTTATGATAGATGGAAAGGTAGATGATTAAGTTAATTGATCGATTTTGATTGATCTTGGAGAAATACACAGCTTCTAGTGGAGGTCCAGATCTTTTTAGGAAATACTTACACCACCAATAAAGCCCATTGCCTTGTGAATTTTGCTTTATTTTAACCATTTCAACAAGAAGTTGTTAAATTGCGTAATAAAAAGTACACAAAGCAGGGAAGGCAACAACATTTTCATGTTAACTTTTCTGGGTAAAATGTTTACCAGGCTCCACTTGGTAACATTTGCAGGGACATCTGGGGCTTTTAAATTACATTCGGATGACACGATCCTAGTTATGGTTTTCGTCTCTCCACGCTCACAGAAAGTAAACATTTGCAGGTGGTTTTGATGCCATTTATTCAAATTAGCATCTGATTTTTTGAACACCCTTTTTATCAGAGCTCAGAGATGATGGGAAATCATGTTCTCTTTTTATTCTTTGCAGTCAAACATTTCATAAAGAGTCTTTGATACTGCAAGTTATCATCCCAATCAGCAGCATGAAGTAAATGAGTCTGTTTTGGGGATCCAAACTGAGAAATAAATGCTCAGCATCTTGTCGTGCTTAGTAAAACATCTCTACTTCTTGGAAATGTTTATGCTCTTGTACAACTCAAGGACTGAAATGTGAAGTAAAGGAATATCTGTTATTCGTATTAAATCAAGATTTTATTCAGAATCTCACAATAATATTTTTTTATATAATTGGTGCTGCGGTTTTCATATAAGATATCTGGTTTTGCCTTCATTTTGTGTTATTCTTGATATGACATATCTCATTAGATACTATTTTACTGGCATTAAAGAGAACACTACTCTGAATTCTGAAGCTGTTCCCTTTTTCTCAGTTCCTTTTGTAATATTAATAGCAGTAAAAAATAACTAGTTCTGTTTTCTCTGTTTCTTCTGCATCACCTCCTGTGTGTGCTGGCTGCATTTTTATTTGTGTCTGTGACAGACTGTATAGGTCTCCTACAGTGATAGGTTCACCGATTGAATATTCTCTTTCAGATAAAAACAGTTCACTGCTGAGTGGAGATTTTCCTTTCATTATTTATGAAAACAATCACATTGCTGTTTTCCACTCTCTTATCTCTGGTAATGGGGTAATTTTGTTCTTACAAGTCCAGAATAAGCTTTAGTAAATTGAGGTTGGCTTAAGCAGAACTGAGTCTCCTTCACTTTGTTAGGAAATCTGGGCTGCAGAGATTTTCCAGCGCTAAGGTGGCCAGAGAATGATGTCACAGACTATCTACACTAACATTTCTAGACCTCAGACTGGACATGGGATGTGTCAGAAATGCTTGTGCTCCTGTCCAGATTGGGATCAGGGTCAGAGTCTGCTGTCATCCTCTGTCATGGGTTGGGAACCATATAAAATTTCATAGCCAGGGGCATCTCCTGAGCAGTCAGAGTCCGGCAGAGATTGCTGGAGACAAGCATTTCACTGTGTTATCTCCAGAAACACTTCCATAACTGTCAAGGTGCTGTTTGGTGACAGATAAATAAACTGACAACAAGACTCTCTTCGCCACCCAAATCTTACAGTTCACAGAATCCTATCAGTCATCACAAGGGATGTATGAAATACATGTAGATCGGTGATGTGAGGGTGGCGAGGCACTGGCACAAATTGCCCAGAGATGGGGGATGCCCCATCCCTGGCAGTGTTCAAGGTCAGGTTGGATGGGGCTGTGAGCAACCTGGTTTAGTGGAAGGTGCCCCTGCCTATGGCAGGAGGGTTGGAATGAGATGGTCTTTCAGGTCCCTCCGAACCCAAACCATTCTCTGATTCTGTAATAACCTATTTATGCATGCAGAACTGAAATGTTAAAATAGATGTTGCAAGCCTAGCTATAATATACCACTCTCTAGGAACTTTTGGGAAGCAGGACTTATATCAGCTATGAAGAGAGGTGTGTTGTGACAAGACTGGTGTAGTTTATCAGCTTTCTTCATTTTAGGCCTGCTTTAGTGCCAGAGCAGCTCAAATAATAGCCAGAGGATTCACCGTTCTAAATAGCACAGTGCACTTTAAGTCTTTCTGCAGTTTTTATTTCAAAACCCTCCTGATTTTTATTTTTTTGTGGGTATGCATTACTGTTGAAAGATAATATGTTTAGTAACCATGCCTACTTTATTTTGCTGCTTCAACCAGAAGCACACCGGATGGCCTCGGCACACATCCCTAATCGACAGCTGTAGATGTCTGCAAAATGACTTGAATATTTCATTTTGCTCTTCCAGACCAAAGCCTGAAGTCATATAATCCCCTCATACATTTCCTTCCCTCACTTAAAAACCCCTTCCTATAATTTTTCTGCAACAGGAATGTTTTAATTGATCTACTGGAGTCTTTGCTTCCTGCTGCAGCAAAGGAAGCCCTCAGTGGCACGGGCAGTTCATTAAGCCCTTTAATTCTGTCTGCTGTCATGCTGCACAAAGCTTCACATTGCCATTTGTAATGGCAACAATCAGCACTGGAGCAAACTAAAAGGGGAGGGGCAAGGGCAGGCTAAAGTCTGACACTGGTGACAGAAGACAAGACCGAATATAAATAGATGTGAATCACCATTGTGACAGGAGAGACATGTCATTATTTTGTTGCAGAAGAAGCTGCAGCTGCACAGAGGGATACTCATGGAATGAATTCATTGCAGGTACAAATCCCTTTCCAGACAAAGAAAAAAGAAGAAAAAAACAAGATTGTTTCTCTATTGTCTAGGTGTGGTCTTCATAATAGCTATAAAGAATATATATCTACTACATACATACATATGTGTTTGTGTATGTAGCTATAAATGCAAATATATATAAACTCATATAATGCATACACACATATATTGTGTAAATTCCTTAATATGTATCAACTCATTAATATGTATAAGCTCCCTAATCCCATGCACTACAGAAAATATATATCAGTTGAAGTGGAAACACCCAAACCATTTTAGTGACACAGACTAAAGCTGATAAAGAACATGCTACAATTAAAATGGGAGTGGTCTCCAAAAAGAAAACTGTATTCACCTTCCACAGAGACCAAATGTATAAACATTAGACACAGAGAGGGAAAATGCTCTGCATGCTGAAGGAGCTCAAGTTTATATGAGAAATTTTAATTAGAGAGCAAATTCAATGTTTCAGTAGACTGCAATTGCAATTTTAGATTTTTCTTGCTTCAGCAATTCCAAATTTAGCCCTCAAGACATCCAGTTTCTCTATAATAAGCTGATGTTGACAGTTAACAATGAATACATATAGTAAAGCCACAGAGCATCTAGGAATAGAGCTAATAGCATTTCACCAAGGCACTCCAAATCCCTCTTGTATTCTCCTTAACTTTCTCCATCTCCATGGGATAGCTGGGGGACAGAGCATCAGAGCCATCATTTGGGCAATTCCCAGATAAATGGTGCTGTACAAGGGGGAAGGAATCTGGTGGGGGAAGATGGAGTGGTATTTGAGGGGTGGCTGGACAGTGCTGCCTGCACAGCAAGGCAAGGCAAGGGAGCACCTGGACCTGGTTTTATTCCAGTGAGGAAGTGGACAGCAAGTACCTTGATGGTGATGTTACTGAGCTGCTGAAAGCTTCCCTGGAATGGCGTATTACAGAGCTGAGAGTCCTTCAGTAACGGCAGTTCTCCTCTGAGTGCTTTAACATATAGGTTTTAATGCACTGCTATAAATTCTTGTGCCTTGAACTCAGAAGAGTCCTTGTTACCATGCACTTAAAATAAGCCCAAGCGTCTGCATAGTCACGAAATGACTTTTTTTCTGTTAAAAGCAAAAGTTCAGGTCTGTGTGAGCACATATCCAGCCTGATTTGCTGCTCCATGAAGCCTGCTCTGCACACTTTGGCAGCACCAAGACCCTGCAGGAGATCTGCTAGGGCCAGCTGAGTCTCTCTTTGACAAGGGGATGAATCCACAGGATGCTTTGGGTAGCCTCTGCATCCATCCTCCCTTCTTCATGGAAAGGTGCAGACAGCAAGAGCTGCTTCTGTGCAGCCCTGTAAGACTTGGTCATATTTTTTGTCTCTGGGAACTGGTGTTTTTTGACATTATTTAAGGCAGCCCAGCTATAGTTGGAAGGGCAATAAAGTGCTAAGCCAGCTCACAGCCTGCTCCTGTCTCTGCATCCCGAGATATTGATGCTGGGGGGACCAGCCAGTAGTATGGGGGGAAATGTTCTCATTTCTGACTTTCCCAAAAGGTCTGTTCCAAAAAGCACCATATTTGCCAAAAGATGGGTTATGCAAAATTGGCAATATATTTTCGGTTTTACAGAGTGAAGTTGCTGTTAGGAAAGCAAATGTGATTAATAGCTCATTTTTATAAGAGTTGATTGGCAGCAAAGAGATGATGTTATATCAAAAATCTTTGAAGGCTTCACTTTTCTGCATTTCTAAAAATGTGCAATTGTGTCTGATGAACCCACTTTTCAAAACGTGGTGACAAGAGAGCACTTTAGCAGCAAAGCTTATGTTTAAATGTTTTTTTTTTTAGTTTGGTCATGATAAGTGTTAATCCTTCATGTCTCTCACTTCAGCCAGGGTCATGCCCAGTTGTCTGTGTTAGAGGGAATAACTGCTACACATCTGCACCTACCAGGAGCTAGAGAAGAAAAGCAGTGTACCAAGGAGCCAATATCTGTCATGCAGCTATCATACTGTCATGCTATTGCACCTTTCTGCCTCATTTCAGGACAATAAATGTTGCAACAAAAGTATTCTGCCTTTTTCCGTATCCACAACCAGCACACCAACACCGTATTTGATTTACATTGCTCTGAATGTAGCGTTTTATCTTAATGAGTTCTTTTCCCTCCTAGTGTCTCTCTTTATACTTCGTGGGAGAAATGGTTTTGAACCATTCTCATTTTCTCTCCGTGACTGCAGGCTGTCAGTGTCTGTTGTAGCATAAATGGTGTGGGACAAGGTAAATTTAAATCCAGCCCAGCAAATGGCTGTCATCAACACATTACAGCCTCAAAGTCATTTGGAGGATTCAGAGCAGCGGAACAACACGCGCTGTTTAGAAGAGGAATCAAGAAGAAACCAAGTTAAAAATAGCGCGTGTTTTGTGGAACCATTAATTGTGATCACACCTAGGTCACTGTATTTTCATGTGCACCGGCTTTGCTAACAGAGGAGAGGGATGTAAAATCGACCAGGATGCTGTGTACTTGTTGCAACACACTGGCTGTCCCTATATAAACTATATATTGCATATTGATTGCATTTGGCATGTGATTTGGTGAGCTCTGTGGGGTTATTTCTATTTTAAACCTGCAAAAGATCAGGATAACCCATCACTGGCACATTTTTTGGAAGAGGATCACTACATTTGCAATTCATCTCCTCATCCCAGACAAAACATCAGGTGCTGCTGCAGGACTAGGAAAGGCTAACTCAGTGTAAACGTATGGCAAGGAAATAATTTTAGTACTTTAGTTACATAGACTGAGAAAGATGGGAGAGTTCTGGTTAAACAAAATTACCTTTTCATCTGGAATGGCACATGTAGTGTTCAACATAATTTGAAACAATTTAATTGTGGCTTTTCCCCTCCTGACTCAAAACACATCCAAAATAAAATAATACTTAAAAAAAAAAAAAAGCTGAATGAGGTTTAAAAGCTCATTTAATGAGACAATTTCTGTCAGAAGCTTCCTGAGTCTTCATCTTCTCCCCTGTGTATGAGTTGGAGTGCTAATATTTCTGTAACCTTGCCCCTGGTAACTGAGCCTTCAGTGCAGCTTTTCACCACTTTGAATTCACTACAGTGAGATGAATGCTCTTACATGGAATGTAAAAAGCCATTAATACCCAGCCAGGTCAGTAGGGTATTGGTACATTACGTTCGGTTTTATTTTGGAGACCCTCCAGGAGAGGTTTTGGATGGAAGCAATATATATCTGGGTAAGGAAGTGCAGAGAAACAAGGCATGGCTCTGCCTCTGGATAGTGCTGCAGTTCAGCTCTGCAGAGCTCTCTGTGAGCTGCTATTTGGCCATGCACTTCTTATCCCATCACAGTGCACATATGCAAGGTGTACAGGCATGGACACGCTCTGAGACTCTCCTAAATTTAGAGTTTGGCAGATATTTAGGTTATCTTCTGCACACTGAGCTATATTTAGAAGGTGTGCCTCCGATAACAACTCCTTTTCCCTCTGTTCCCTGCTTTTATACCTTTTGAGGCATATTTATACTTTGGTCTATACTACCTATTGACTGAACACATGGAGATATACTGCTTTTATGGCATTTTTTTTATAGCAAATTAAATCTTCAGGTATGAAACTACAACTGCGGTTGTTGCATAAATATATCACCCAGATTTTCTCCTGGTGTTTGGACCATTAATCCGTTGCAAAGACCAAGAAGCCTTTGAAACAACAGGTTTTGAGTTTGAATTTCCAATTAATGGAGCTTAGGTATAGCTTGCTGTTCTTAATATTGCTCCTCATGAACTAATGGCACAAAAAGTTTCACAGCCAAAGTCTGTTCCTGATTCATGCTTTCCATGAGTGCCACAGCTATATATTTGACCCACTTAGAGCAGGAAGTGTTTAGGTCACTGAGAAGAGATGAGGGGAACATCCTTAAGTCATTCCCAGGAACAGATTCTGGTGCCTCTGGTTGCATGTCCAGTCCTCTCAGAGAATCACAGAATTATTTAGGTTGGAAAAGACCTCTAAGATCATTGACTCCCACAGTTAACCCAGCACTGCCAAGTCCACATCACAGCATTCTCTTCCCCATGGCCTGGGTTGTTTCCTGTGCTTAAATGTGAAAGTACTGATGCTTCAATAGGTTTTGACTAAAAATAATACCATTTACAGATATATTTCATGAATGTGTTAAAATAGTGGGTTTTTTAGTTTCATTGTTTGGACTGAGTTGGGGGCCCCCCTTTACATCTTTAACTTCACTTAAAGACCATCAGGGAAACTTGACTCACATGCTCTTAGAGCACCCTGGTCTTCCTTACAGGATCTGTTTTCCTTAGGAAGACAGGTTACAACCAGTAGGAAAGTGTGTACATGCCAGAGGAGAGCACTGGCCATGATTCTGAGGAACCCCTATCCTGCACACTGGGAATGACATTGCCAGTTCCCTTCCAAAAAACTGTGCCAGAGGAGCCTGTACAGCCAAGCTTTGATTCTTCTTCTAAAACTGTTCTGGGGTGGTTCTGTTTGATGTGGACAAGAAATGCTCCTTTCGCTCTCTTTTCTCTCTGGGATTATCTCATTAGGAATAACAAAGAGGAGGGTGCCAGCAGGCTGTTGTTACACGGTTTGGGCATGTTGTTTAGCCTTGAGCTTCAGGTACCTCCAAAGGGTGCCAAGCCCTTACTAATGTTCATCTCAGATTGAGTGCTGTTAGTGTAACATGGTTGATTAAAGTTATTCCTCATTCCATTCTCCCCCAACATTTCTTTCCCTGAGGAAAGGAGTCATATTGATATACGACTCAATGGGAAAAGTGACTATTCTTTTCCATAGATACCCAGGAGTATTCAGTTCATTTTTCTTTCATTTTTCTTCTTCTCCAAACTCCCAGGCTGTAAGGAGCATACAACACCTGTAATTCTTATCTGCTTCCATGGTGATCCAGATACCCTTTAAACAGTCGGGGTATTAACAACTCACAGCAGAGCAGAGGAGGGCAATTTAATACAGCAAACTGATCAGGCTGGAAATCTGTGAAAAACTGACTTGTCTTTTTTTTTCTTCTGCTGTCACTAGTCCATCTTTCTCCCTTCCTTTATATCACTCACAGAAAGATGGCCATATGGGAGGTGCCCGTTTTGGAGGATGTAATGGAAAAGTTCTGGAGGATAAATACCGGGTAGAGATGTAATCTTAAAGCAATCTTTTTTGAACTTTTAGCAAAGACTTAGTCATTTGCACAGGAGAAACAGTATCTGTAGCCTCTGTCAGAGCATTTTCTTGTACCTAGGAGTGCCTAGGGGTCCCAGATTGTTCTAATCCCAGTCACTTGTGCACTGCCCAGGAACCACGAATAAACCCCATGTGTTGTCAGACTGGGTCACAGCAAGAAGTTCCCTTGCTTATATCTGATGTGGGGAATGGATTGTCTGCTTTTCCCAAGGAATTCATGCCCTTGTACAAGGAGGAAAGGCTTGCAAGGAGGAATGATACCAGAAACGGCACCTGAACTTGCTTTGAGAGAGCAGTGAGAGCATCTCCCACCCTGTGCCAGAGTTCTCACGTCAGCACCACAGGGAGGAGTGAGGTAGGACATTCAGTGTCTGGTAGCCTTCTCAGCTCTTCCCAGTCTCACCAGCACTGGAAAATCACTTCAGCTGCCACTCTCCTTGCTTTTGAGGAGATGGTGAGAGCTTGATGCAGCTGAGGGTGGTCCACAGGGCAGCTGCACATGTTCCAGGGAGAGAATGATTTATTTTCTTCTGTCTCTAGCTCAGAATTTTCATAACCAATAAATTAAATTAATACTTCCAAAAATGAAAAAAAATATTTTAAAATCTCTGGCTCACAGAGCTCTGAAAAAGAATCACATAATCTTTCAAAACTTTTTTTCATAGTCAGTTATTCAGATAGCACCCAATAAAAATGCAAAGCCGGATTGGTTTGGGTGGTGGGAAAAGCTTTAGCTTAGAATAACATTAAACAATCAAAACACAGTAAAAGATAAATACCTGGAGTGCAATCACATTTTGCCAAATGCAGACATGGTCATGTATATCTGACACCTATAGCAGTTTGGAATTGTATGATCCTGTAATATTTCCCAGGTAATTAAATGCAGCTAAGATTTGTGCACTACACAGCAACCTGAGCCCAATTGCTCTCCATGTACTCCTGGGTGCTGGGTGTGTGTGTATTTTCACAATGAATGTGTAACTGGATAGTTTTAGTGGTCAATGGAAATCTGAAGCTGAAGATACAAAAAACCAATGGAATGCCAGTTCAAGTTGTTACTAGAGTTGTCATCTTTAAAGTCTTTTCTTCTTAAAATAAGGGAGATAGGGAAAATAAAAAAAGGTAGGATAGTTTATACCTTTCAGATTTACTTTTTCAGGGTGTCTTCAAATTCAGAGGGGCAAAAAAAACCCCAAACCCTGCACGAGTATTTCAGATCTCCAAAGACCCAAGTCCTGATTCCACAAAGCAATAGATCTTGCACATGGAATTAAATTAGAGTCTCTGCATTTTGCTTAGGTTCAGAAACTGAAATTCGGAAACTCTTTGTCGTCACTAAAAAAGTTGTCTGAAAGAAATGGTCTGTGTGAAGTTTGTTGTGTGCTTTTTTGGCTTTGTTTGCAGAGTTTTTATTGTGCAGTCTCTGCTTTACTAGGGTAGAAGAAAATTGCCTGAAGTAATGGATTGTACTTTCAGATTCTGTTATAAAATTGTTCCTCCAATCTTAGATGTTGTCTCAATATGTTTATATTTCTGTGTTGTATATTGAGAGATTGTACCTCTAAATTTACTTCCCAAAACCACATTTATTTCCCCGAAAAGTGGTTGTCATCAAATGTGCAATTTTTGACAATTGAAAGTGGCTGTTTTCCATGCAAAAGATTTATGCAGGCTGATAACTTGGTTGACACAGGCTGTCAAATTACTACCAAATGTTTAGTTACTACTGAGCTGTACTGAGCTAGATGCTCTGAGTTGGAGGTAAAAGCTCTCTTTCCAATCATCCCTCTATCTTCCAGAAGACAGGCAGAAAGCACAGAGTGCTCCAGAGTGGGCCAGGAGATTTTTCTGTTAAAAATATTTCTCAGGAAATGTGGAGATGACACCATTGTTTTTGTAAGAACGCCTCTTATCCTGTGAGAACACATCCTGACATTTCCTAAAACTTTGCCATAAAGCTCCTATTAGGAAAGTGGAGATGAATGAAAGTGAGGAGTAAGTAAAGGAACCTGTTGACAGATGAAAGCAGTAACTATCCAGCAGACCTACCCAGGCTTTGCTGTGTTGGCCCATGGAAACAGAAGCGTTGTGTCTCTTTCTGCTTTTCAGCCTGTAGACTTTTATCACCCTTCGGTCGGATTTCAATACTCCACCTTACAAGGGTGGAACTTTATTGGCTTCACTTAAATTATTACTGGTTTAGATATTGTTATGCTTTTGGTGACCCTCCAAATTCAGTCTAAACCACTGAGTTTTACATGGCTTCTGCTCAAAACCATTAATTGGCATCTATTCAGCTGAAACTTTGTCAAAGTTTGACATCACTTTGGCATATATTTGTGAATTTTCAAAATGACGAGTGTTGGGTGATACATGTCCTCATCGTTTCCATTACTTCCTGATGGTGGGTGCATAACAAGCCAAATCTTATGTATCTAAGTCAAAATAAATTCATTAAGTTAATTTATATTTACATTTTGTCAGACTATGATATTGATCTTCATGCATTTCAAGACACAGGAGCATTGTGCCTGTGTCCTGGGAGAGTTTATTGACCAAATACAGGTCAGCAGATGCTTGGCAAGCAGCTTTTGCCTTTTGTAATTTTTTCCAATGAAAAGTGTTCCATTATCTAGAGTTTTAGAGTAATAATGACACTAAACCATATATGTTTGAGTCTTCAGAGCTCTATAGGAGGAGGACACTTGACAAAAAGAAAGAAAAGTGTTGTTCTTTTAAGTGTATCCATTTAAAAAATGGAAGTGAAGCAGCTGGAATGTACCTGAGGAGCTTGTTTTCTTGATTCCTCTTTGGCTATTTATGTCAACATTAAATATCATACCCATCATGAAATATATAATATAAAAAAATGTAATAGCAGAACAACAACCTGAATATTTTGAGGATTACACCCCATACATCATTCAGTATGTTGCAAATCTACAAAGAAAAAAACCCTATTTTCCCTTTTCCTTTTTTCCCAAATCTAGCTTTAAAGATAGGTCAAGAATTCTGCAGGTGGGGTTATAAACTTAATGTGAAGCTTTAATCTAGAACATAAGATATGGAAATATGCTTTTGATGTATGTGTGTGGAGATTGTTTTTATCAGTGAAAGTATTCTTCTGCCCTGGGGTTTTTGTTTGTTTCTTCAACTGAAGAAAGTGAGGCTGTTAATTTTGGAGGCTTTAAATGACAGTCTAAGCTAAGCCTAACTTGATGAGGAAAAACTTTATGCTGCTGCTAACCATTCTCCCACAAAATTTAATATTACAAATAATTACAGGAATAATACAAAATGCAAGCAGGCAACAGCACCTTTGTCAGCTGTTTTTATAAAGAAGCCAGAAAGCTTTGAAAGGAGAACAGCAGAGGCAGGCACACTGGGAAATGGCCCTGCTCTGTACGAGCAAGGGATGTAAGCATTGCTTTTCATCAGTTCGTGCCAGCAGCTGGTTTCATCTCCAACAGCCAAAAATTTGGTGTCATGCACCTAATTTCTAGCTAGTTGGAGCCTTTAATAGAAGCCTTTTCCCCTTCATGAAAGCTATGGTCCTTTGAAAAGTGTAACTCAGCCATGCCTAATGCTGCTCTGCTTGTATGCTAAACTAAATAAGCATGGTCTGTTTTAACGCTTTACTTCTGCTGAGTGGTTTGCACCCAATATTAATAAATGTTTGTTTTGTACGACTGTGTTTCCCTGGGCTCGTGAAGAATCATGTGGCTTTTGCATGCTTTGTTTTACTGACAAGCGATACAGCTGTAGATGGTCTGGACATTTTACTCAGCATATACTAAGTTCAAATACACTGCTTTTTCCCATGCTTAGCCAAATTTTTGTCTGTGTCAAAGTTTGGCTTGTGGGTTGTGGCGTATGTGCCTGGCATGCTGGGGAGTGCTGGGGGAAGGGGGGACAACTGAGAAACATATGGCTTCAAACCACCTTTTTTGCTTTCCTTATCCCCCAGAATTGCAGGAGCTGTAAGTTTAGAGCACCCCCTCAGGGCTCCTTTAAATTGCATCCAGCTGGAGTGGCCGCTAATGGGAATAGTCCATCACAGTGGTCAACAACATCAACACCGCTCCCAGCCGCAGCTCCAGAACCCGTGGGGTGTTGGCTGGGTTATGGCCATCCCCAGTGCTGGAGGGATTATTGTTCCTCCAAACATATTGCTGAACGTTGTGCTATCATAATAAAAAAGTAGAGAAAGTACTGTGAGCACTCCATATTAGGGAACCCTGCATGGTGACACAAAATGACAAGCTAGATCATAATCACAGGGCTATAAAGGGACCTGACTTCATAAAGGGGCTTTAACAGTGTTTACAGCACACTTCAGAATATGTTCTTAATGGGATTAAGGTCACCCAAGTGACATGTGTGTGACAGAAAGCAACAAGCAAATCTATGGCATAGTGTGTCAATGGTAATGAAATAACATGGAGATTATGCAATTATTTTCAAGAGCAAGTTACCAATCAGGGAGCATCCATGCATTAAAATGCTTTTAGACTGGAAATAACAACTTCTTAACCTACTGCAAACATTGATTTTTTTTTTTTACTAAACTGTTGTAAAACATGAACAGTAGCAGGCACATCATATGATAACCCAGGAAAATCATAATAAATGCTAACTTGGACTGAAAAGGAGCAAATTGAACAGGCTTAGGTTGTTGAAGCACCATCAGCTAAATCTAGCATAGGATTTGAATTAAAGATGTTACAGTGTGAAAGGTCAAAATTATCCAACAGCTTCTCAAAAGACTTGTTCTTTATGGAATATGAATTCTCTTATAGAACTTTTTTCCCTCAATCCGCCCCTCCCCCAAAGCCTGGGGATATTAAGAAATGCACAAACCAGATGACCTATGCAGAAAGATGAATGAAGCTATTACAAAGAGATGCGTGTCTGCAGATAGGGAACAGTCATCCTTATTGTTGCTTCCCCCTCACTGTAAAGTCCAGGAATGAAATCATGATCCCATTAATGTCAGGGTGAATGTAGCCAAAGAAATGATGGGTCAGGATGTTCACCATGGACTTCTATATACTAAAACTTGAGATGTCTCTTGACAAACCCAAATAGATCCTTATATTTTCGTTATTCCTGAGCTTGCAGAGGTTCCCATAGCTCATGCATTTGTCTACACTTCTCACATCTTTGAAGGAATCTGCTCACAATAGACCTTGGGTGTACCCTGTAATCCCATTCCTCGCCTATATGAAGAGTCAAGTCCCTTGCAGTATCATAGGGTTTTTATAGTAGTGGAAGAAAAGACAGAAAAACGATCAGCACATTGGGAAGAAAATCTGATAAGCAACTTCTGGGAGTCACCCTTGCCCTGCCCCCCCTCCCCTGGTAGCTTCCCATCCATGCTCTGCCTGATTTGGAAGGTGGACTTCAAATTTGGCTTCCCGTGTCTTAAGGTAAATCCCTGTATTAATCACCAGGGGACTTGCTTAGTGGCTTTCAAGCTCTCCTTCTGCCACTCTCTCATTTTTTTACAGGATGCTTTTGGAAGTAAGGCAAAACAATATCTGAAATTACGAAAATTATAAAAACAAAACCACCATGTTTCCTGCCCAATACCCACAGATGACAGCATGCAGCTGATGGGAAATAAATGAATACATGTATTTTATTTTCTTTGATCATCATGTTTCTGTGCCCTTTCTGTGTTTGTGTTTTTTCAGCAAATGGAGTTGGAAACTTTCTGATTTTTTTTTTTTAATATTTACACTGCAAACACAACATGAAAGCATTTAATTAGAGAACTACAGTCATTCCAGGAATACCAAATTCAGCTTGGTTCACCTAAATTGTAACCTGTAAGTCCAATGGGCAAGACCAGCTCAGATTTGAATCTCCAGAGTATTCTTCAATGATAAATTGAGGTGAGAGCAAACTTCAACCCTGTTTTTTGAAATTAATTATAATTTCAAATACTCCTGAAGAAGTAGTACTAAGTTCTACTTTTGCTGACTCATATTGTGGAGTTTTCCATAAAACGAAATGAAATCAAGCAATGGCATCACAGGAGTCAGACATAGGCTGATTAAAGGTCTCTTATGTTGTTTTCTTTCCTTACCTTGTTTTTTAACTTTGTTTTAAACTTGGTTCTAGATTATGCCCAGCTTTGTGGTCCATTGATTCCTGCATCCCTCCCCACCAAGTGCCCGGGCTCAGGAGGTCTGACCAGTCCTTCCACTTCTCCTCTGAGTTGCTCTGTGCCATCACACCCTCAGCTCTTGCCTGCATCTGCCAAATCTTCCCACTTCTGAAACACCTCTTTGTGAAGAAGCAAGGGCCTGCCAAATTCAGGGAGAATCCAGACTTCCAGCTAAAGAGCTGAAGAGGAGTCTCCCAACACTTGGATTGCTGTCAGAGCTCAGGCCAGGACTTGCAGGTGTTTGTATGTTTTCACCCAGCTGGGTGATTTCACCGTTGGAGTAGAGTGGGAAGTCACAGTGATACTGGGGGCGAAAGAACTGAGTCAGGCTGGTGAGTGTTGTTACTGAAGCGAGTTGAGGGAGATGTGCAGTATTCCTGTTTAAAACCCAGAGTGAAGCTACTTTTGAGGATAAAGCAACAAAGGTGAAGACCTTTGTAGTGGGCGTGGAGGGCACAGCAGGTGGAAGGACTTTTTACGTGGGCGTGCAGAGATAGGACAAGAGCTAATGGCTTCAAACTGGAAGAGGGTAGAGTTAGATTAGATATGAGGAGGAAAATCTTTCCTGTGAGGATGGTGAGGCACTGGCACAGGTTGCCAAGAAAAACTGTGGATGCTCCATCCCTGGAAGTGTTCAAAACCAAACAGGAGCAACCTAGTCTAGTGCAAGGTGTCCCTACCCATGGCAGGGGGGTTGGAACAAGATGATCTTTAAGGTCCCTTCCAATCCAAACCATTCTGTGATTCCATGAGTCTACTCTATGAATTGCAGAAGTGAAAAATCACAGAAGGACCAAAGTTTGGATTCAGTCCAGAGAAGAGCTACTACCCTCAGAAAAGATGTTCCAAAAATGAAAGTTATTATTAAACACATTCAGAGATTGGAGTAAGGAAAAAGGAAAATCATATGTTCCCTGAAATGAAGCAAGTCACTGGCTACCTTGAAGAGGCTTCACAGGGAGCAGAAGGTAGAGGAAATGAAAGAGGAAATGCTATTTTAATGTCCCCAATTCATTTCTATATACAGTACAAGAATCAATCACTTGTGTAGTGAAATGCACTAAAAGTTAAAGTTTCACTTCTTTTTCTTCAAAAAGATGACTCATGGAGTTCCACGCTGCCAAGACAAACTCGTTTATTCTCCTTCATTGAGCATTTCACTTTTCCTGCAGTGTACCCTGCAGGAAACCAAAGAGTTATTGGCAGTCAGGATTTCTCTGTTAGAATCAATCCATTTATCTTAATTCTTTCTGTAAATTTTAATTGTTATTCCCTTTTCTGTGTTACTTAAATAGCACAAGCAATAGAAAAAACAGCACAGCACTATGATCAGGAAGGAAATGCACATGCAGTGAAACAAGAATAATAGTACCTAGTGACAAAATACAAAATGCTGTAAAATGAGTTTTCAAATCAATGAAATGTTTGTACAGGATGTTGAATTTCATTTCAGAGTGTCAGCTAAGTTTTTCTCAATCAATAGAAATTTTTTCTTCATTGGGTTAAAGATATAGAAAAGAATAAATGAAGAGGTACAAGGTATAAATGATAACCAGTCTATTTCACATGTGGCGTGCCAGGATCATCATCCATAAATGCCTAACTAGCCATTTCCTGAGGATTATAAACCCAGTCTACTGTTTAACTAATGTCCTGGTTTCTGTGAAAAAATCAACAGAAGCAATAAAATTTATCTGTCCTGCTTAAGTAAGACAAATATTCTCTAAAGACTGAGCTTTGTGAAGCCCTGCATGCTTGTTGGTGTATGTATATCTCTGTGTTTTTATATGAAGCCATGACTGGCTGGTAGGTTTTCTCCTACAGAACCAGTCATGCAAGAGGATAAAAAGACTTATATGAAATAAAGCTGAGGTTGTACATTGTTCCAGTTTTAGAAAAAAGAAGATTTTATCTAATGGATTATGAATTCTAACATCTGGATCATTGACTCTCACAGTCTAAGCCAGGATCAATGCTCTGCTTTATAAACAATTAGATATTCCCTGGATTGGAAACAATGATCTCCTTTCTGCCATACTGGACCAGTGCTTTAATTGCTGGCCTTCAGGACCAGGCACTTGCTTTCCATCTCTGAGTCTTGTTGGAGCTTTGTGGAAATGGTTAAATGTTCAATAGGCGCAAAAGAGACAGCCCACAGCCTGACCAGCAAGGTAATGGTCAGAGAGCTGGGGAAGAGATCAGGGCAGGAAGGGTAAGAGAGTGAGTATGGGTTTTCCACTGCCTTCCTGTAAAAACAAGAATTTTGGCAGCTGACTGGGTTCCAGCCCTTGTTGGAATTCTCTAAGGAAGAGAATCACCCCAGAAAATCTCCTTGTTTCACTGCTAATCAAGCGAGTGCCCAAGGCACTTCTCTGCCTGATTTAGGGCAGGTCTTAGTAGATAGCTGGTTTGGTTTGCTGTTTTCTTTGTACAGAAATTTCCTGCTGGACCTGAGAAATCTGTCATAAAATGTCTGTTTCTGCAAAATTAATTGAAATTACTGTTGGCCACCTTCCCTGGAGATGTACAGGACATCTTCAATTAACCTTTATAAATTCTTTACTAATATTTTGTCATAATATAACTGTAAGGGAGGAGGGAAAACAACCTGACTGGATTTCTGTTGTTTTATGAAGAGTACACAATTTTAATACACTTATGTATAGGATAATGCATAAAGCTGCAATTTTTCAGGCTTATAAATATCTATAAATTGGCATGCAGCTACTTGCAGCATTTTTGCATGTCCTTTTCCACATTATGTTTTGTTCTAGATTACAGACTTCTATCTAGTGTCTCTAAGCACATCATTTGTAGAAATAAACACCCTGCTATCTATTTATAATAGATGCTAGGAAGAAACTGGCTTGCTAATCCTGCACTAAAACCCTTAGTTATTTTGCTTCAGCAATGGCCCTCACAATTTCTTCTCATATCTCAGCTTCTGACTGCTAGATAATATTTTGTTTGTCCTGATCAGGCTAATATGCATTTAAACTTTTTCTACAGAATTTTCTGTGTTTAAGTTTTGTGCAAATACAGTTTTCAGGTTTCTGTTACATTGAAAAGTAGAAGAGTTTATACCTGAAAGCAGCCCAAAATATGTATTTTTCTGTATATATCAGTGTAGTTAGCACAAAGCCAGTTTACAAAATTACTCTCAAGTTTTATCATGTTCTTCTATTTGTGGTGGTACCTTTTCCTCACAAACCAAAGATTTACTTATGGCAGCTGTGATCATAGATTACAAAACATGCCTGTCTTTTCCAGAGACATATTTTAGGTACGAAACTCAACCCACATGCCAACCTCTTCTCTTTAGGGAAGCTGATGGTACACAAGTGGCTGCTCTCTTCCTTAGGGCTTCAGGTAATACCTTGAGGCACCTGAAGAATACCTGACAAAAAACACCTACCTGTTCATAAGTATAAAATCATGGAACAGTTTAGGTTGGATGGGACTTCTGGAGGTCAACTAGACCAGCTGCACATTCAAAGCAAGATGAACTTCATGGTTACTACTCATAGAAAAGGTTCCATTTCTAAATGTTCATCAAATCAGGCAGAAATGGAAGGGCACAGCCTTAATTGAATGTATTCTGTTTCATCTTCCAGCAGAGGATTATCCATCCACATCCTGTCCTTGCTTCCTGCTGGAGGGCAACAGTTTTCCTCCCGGCACGAACCAGCTGTTTTCTGCACCCTGCTTTCTCTCAGGGCTGTTATTAAATCCTGTGGCACTGTCCTGGCATTGGCACCTGTGCTCACTTTAACAGTAATAAACATTCCATTTGCTTTCAGGTTAACAGTCAATTCATCATCTGCAGTAGCACTGTTCTGTGCACCTGTAAGAAATTCCCATGATGGGGTTCTTATATCCTCCTTGGCTGTAGGGTCCTTGATGGTGTTTGGAAACTCTTCAAAAATGCTGTTACTCTGAGTTCTCACATCTTACCTTCAACTAATTTTTGCATTAGTTGGAGATCGTTGTCCTGCTTCTGTAGACTCCATGTGACCTAGACCTCCTGATCTGAGACAGATCTCTGGATTTTCCCTGTGGGTTCAGAAATCTGCAGCTGTAAAATTAATTTTTAAGTAATTTATTTCAAATCAAATTATCGGTAAAGACTTTTTTGCCTCCATAGAAAACTATTGGAGATGCTGGCGTATAAGTCTGGTTTGTACAGAAGTTTGAGGTCCACCAAGGAACTGTCACAGTGTTTCAAGCTCTTTCCTGACCAGAAAAGAAGTACTACTGATGCCACTAATGCCTAAGAGATTAAACTTCTGAAAGCTATCTTGAGAGCTGCCTGCAGAAGCAGCAGTGGAGGAAAACCAGGATATTATCATTCCTGAGTCTGGATTTGAGTTTTGAGATTAGCAAGTATTTAAACTAGCAGTGTTCCACAGATAATGAGGAGTGGCATTTATAATTAGCATCTCACTCCACAGGAAGTGATGAGCTACACGCCTAATATTACCAGAGTTCAGAGGAACTTCACATTTCATCCTGGCAAGTCGATATCTCCAACAGATTAAGGAAAACATGCCAGCTGGCAATTAGAGCTCTGAGCCCTGGTCACAGCAACATCTGCTCTGCTTAACGTGTGCTTCAGTTCTTATGTAACCACGCGTGGCTTCTCTTGGTTCAGAAACCACTCGAGCATATAATAAATAAAAATCAGTGTATTGAAACCTCCTGCACGGTCTGGTGCCTTCTCAAGAATTTATTGAGTCACTTCAAGTCACTGAAAATTGCTGTAAGATTTAGGAGAAAACAGTACTTGTGATGCTGTAGGTGTGAATAAAATTACAGCAAATCAAAGTACTAATCCTCTTTCTCTTTTTCATTTAAAATATTATTATCCAAACAGGCAGAGCTGATTATCCAAACAGGCAGAGTTGGTAAGGGGAAAAAAAGGTGCATTTTTTCCAGTGAAAGATAGAAAATAATTAATACCATATTCTAGAGAAAAACTGCAGCGTGTCACTTCTGGCTCCATCCAGATTCACCACCCAGCTCTGTTTTCCTCCCATTGAGGACATTTGTTTTCTGTGGAAAAGACCCTCAAGAATACAAGGTGAAAAGGAGAAAAGGGTATTTTGCAAGTTTCTGAACACCAGACCATGGAAGTGCCTCACAGAACTCCTGACTTATCCCTTGTAGCCTATACATACATGGGTGCTAATATAATCTAACATATATCCCATAGATGTCCTTATTCATACTGTTATAAAAATAAAAATCTTTTTTTAAAGCATAGTTTGGCTGAACTAAAAAATATTTTTCAGGTTTCCTTTGAGCCTGAAAAAAGTAATTTGTTTTACTCAAGTTCTAAAAATTAAAAATTAAATTATTAATTTTCTACTGATACAATTAGTAAGAAATGTATCAATATAAAAAATTATTGATGTAATATATGGGTGAATATAAAATAACATCTACTTCAAATATGTCAAAGTTAAATCCCTTGATTTTGCTGCTTAAATAATATCAGCTGACTTGTCATGAAAGCAAAGAATCTTCGTTTCCTTCCTCGAGGTAACTCAGCACTTCATAGGCTCAGATATCAGCACTGCAGAAAACAGCATCCCTTTTGTAGCAACTTTCCAGACAAATCATAAAGAACTGGTTCTACCTTACTTTTGACCACGTCAATCTGCCAATGGTTGTCCTGTCTCTTCCACCACAGATATTTCATAATTACTTTGCTTCTTTCAGACTTTTTTTTTCCAGGCAGTTTCATTATTAATGTAGGAATAACCTGATATTAGTAAGACTGTGGAAACAGGCTGCTCTTATCATTTTGACACAGCCCTCCCTCTTCTAGAGAGGAGTGTGAGCAGCCTTATCGTGAGAAACTTGTTAAATGGAGGCTTGACTTGGCAAATCTGACCTAAAGCACTTAAAGAAAAATTCTGATTTATTATTATCATTCACGCAAGCAGGAATTACAATTGTTCATCATTTACACAGTGCTTGTGAAATCACTCCTAATGGTTTTAGGGTAGCACTTAGACCAAGTGTAAGCTGCGGGATAAGGATACGGATAACAGTGGAATTTCAGAGAAGATTTAAACAAATCCTTCAAGTGGTCTTACAGTTCTATGGCCTTTGAGGACTTTACCTTCTGCTGACCTTAAACTCATCATCTCTAAAGGCACTACTGCAGAGATATCAGGATACTGGCATTTCTGACAACATCAGGCTTTTATAGATGCTGTTACTAGTCACTGAGAAATTAAGCAATTCAGTCAATGCACTCAGCCTTGGCCTTGATTTTCATTTTTAATGGATTGGGGCTTTATGGAAATACATCTCTGTCAAAATCAAAAATTCCAAGTTTCTATTAGGGTTTTAGGCAGAGAAGCAGGCAGAGAAAACAGGAAGAAAAAAAACCCCTTGAAACTGCAATGGTTTTATTTCACATATTCATATTGTATGAAGTTGTAACTTCATCACCAGAGGTAGGGAAAAGTGATCTGTGTGTGTGTTCCGTCTGTATGTCCCCCAATTAAGTTAATAAATGAAACAGAAATAGCATCAAACAAGTAGAAAAATGTTAAGAATGTCTTTAGTGCTGTGCTGCACTCTTTACAATGGGAGAATTCTCATTAATTCTCATTATGTGAGATGGTTAATGTAATTAACAGTAATGTTGTTGTGTCATGATACCCTAAGGATATATTGAGGCAGTTTGAAAGGAGAGGTGAGAGAGTATTTTGAGTGAAATGATGCAGCTGCTAAAACCAGGCAAGCTTTTTGGCACACAAACCCTTCCTTGGGCCTAAAGAGAAACATCAACAAAATTGAACCATTTTTTCTAATCTCCCAAAAGGCTCTTGTGCCCAGGAGTTCTTCTGTTTTTTTCAACTGTTTTAGTTGGCCTAATGAAAGTTGTTACCTCTCCCTACAAGCTGTACCTGACTACACCTGGGCACTGAATGCAGATATTGCTAATATCAACAAGAATGATAAAATAAATATTTCCTGCTCTGAAATCCCCGTTCTGTCCAGTATGATCTACACTATAACTCCCACCTTATTAATGAGAAGGATTTGTAGCAAAGAGATAACAGAATCAGGTTTCTATCCACAAAGGCCCACTCATTCAGATTGTGCTGTAGCAGACATAGCAAATACTTCACAATAAAAATATTTCCAAACAGTAGATTGTCTTTCCCGGCTGTCCATCCTTATGGATATGCATTGCTTATCGCCTGCTCAGCTGAGAGAGTCTGCTGTGAAAAGCAGTTTATACATTATTCAGGCTTAGTCGACTGATAGAGGAGATTGACCTT
Source organism: Corapipo altera (assembly GCF_003945725.1). NCBI lineage: Eukaryota > Metazoa > Chordata > Aves > Passeriformes > Pipridae > Corapipo > Corapipo altera. The sequence goes on from NW_020884929.1 coordinate 3,567,500, forward strand.
GTCTCCTGTGAAAAGAAGCAACTTTTTCTTTCTGGTGACTTGCAGAGGAATAATGGCTGTGATGATAATGAATAGCTTATTCATATTTCAGATGTGAAATACCAACAGCACGCTAACTGGAGAAGGTCAGAGCACGTGGGAATACAACGTGAACCTTTTAACCTTGAAGGATGATTAAGGAACTTCTAGCTTTTGTTAAGACATTCTAATCAGTCCTGTAATGGAGCTCTTGATGCTCTCCTCTCCACGCCATCCCCCAAATCCTTTCATAGGTCACAGCTACTTCCATGCCTTGCTGGAGAACAACCAGCCCCAAAGGCCACATATGCTCTCTGTTGGTCCAAGAGCCTCTCAGACAGCTTAAATATTTGTGAAAATATTTAAGATCAAAGAAGGAATTACTTGGTGGCCTTGGGAAGAGAAAGAATAGAAAGACCAATGAAAGATGTTACAGTCTTGATGTGCTCTGGAGTTCCCAGCACCTCCTTCACCCCTATGTGAGTGGGGAAGCCCAGCCCAGAACTGGAGACCCTTCCCAGCCCGTGAAGGAAAAATTAATGTTATCCCTGGCAACAAACTCTCCCCTTCTGAGGGTGATGGAGCAGGGTTGAACTCTCTCCCTCCAGGATAAAACTTTGATTTGAAACCATCAGAGCAGAAATTTTGAGATCCATTCAGAGGGAAGCCCAAAAGACATTCAGATCATGACAGATAAGAGCAATGATAATTTTTAATTACTAGTGTTTCCTTCTTTGGCTTGTTTATTAGCTAGAACCATCCTCCTCCCAAAAAAAAAGGTATTTTCACTGAAAGGTGTGCAAAAATTCGAAGATGACTTTTATTCCACTCTTAGAGTCCCATATTTGAATATCTACATAATAATTTCATATTTTTCAGTTCATGTATCTATCGTTTTCAAAAGCTGAAGCAAATCCTCTATTTTGGAACCACATGAGCATGAAGATTGTAATTTTTACACCCTAGGAGGTCTGATCCAACCTCCATTAAAACTGAATGAAAATTCCAGTATATTTTAGAGGGAGCTGGACTGGGTGCCCACAAAAAGTCTCTGACACCCTTTTGTGTTTCAGGGGCTCAGGAGTGGCATGGATTCAAGTTTAAGAGATGGGAAAGGGTACAGAGCACTCAGTATTCACTCAGTAATGGAAAGGGACCAGTCTGGAAATTGTTAGAATGCAAAATCAGGAGCTACAAGCCTGTCGGGGGGAGTGACTATGGGTTTTTTTCACTTTTTCTAGGCTGTTACAGAGGCTGAAGGAGGAAACTGAGGTGGTGTGTTAAATGAGAGATGGCAGTAGGAGAAGGAGGCATCCCATTCCTGAAGGAGTGAGTGGAAGGAGGGAGATACCCATTTCCTATCCTCTTCATGTCTTCTACCTCTAAATCATGTGGTGAGAGGATGGAAGTGAGAACTGGTTAATTCTGTCAATAAGTGAAATAAGTTACCTGTTGGTTGCAGAAAGTGCAGAGGTTAATTAAAATTGTAATTACTGTAGCCTTAGCAAAGAGGTCATAGCTTTCAATCAAGTATGTGGCTGTTCTGGTGTGAAGAGAGTACAGAAATGCCTGTCTGGTGGATCCCATCGGGGATTCTCCTGCACAGAGACAAGCTCACTGTTTAAAGCAAGAATTGGAGAAAATTGTTTTCTGACCCACTGTAAAAGGATTGTCATAGAGGGAATAGAGGGGAACCAGGTCAGCTGGCAAATGTTGTCTTTGCAGCCCGATGTTTGCTCTATTCTGTGCAAAAATTATTTTTACTTTCTTTGAAGATTGGTGTGTATGTGTCACACCAATGCTGGTCAAATGGAAGAAGAGTAGAACCAGAGACAAAGGTGGGGATGCCACAAGCAGCACTACCTAAATATTAACACATTAACCTGTGGGATGAGTATAAGCTTGAGCATGGTTTTGATTAGATTTGTTAAAAAAGAAATTACTCTGCTAGTGCTAAAATCAAAAGATATCCAGTAACACAGTACTTATTATTTATTACACCTCTGTGAAACTCTGTAAAAAAAAAGACTATTCTTAAGTGATGAAATGCAATAACAGCTTCAACCTTTGTTACTGGCATACTATAATTATATTTTATAATGCACTTACTGACCAGCTGGCAGTGAAATCTGTTATTTCTAGCAGAATGAAAAGCTTCTTGATTGAACAGAATGGTTTGGAATAAAACATTCCTCCCATAATAGGTCGTGAACCTTCTCAAGGGTCAAGGTGTAATCACAGCAAAGAAATTCAAGGGGATAAAGTATAACTGTGGGATTCAGTTTCCCCTCATGAAAGATCCTTGTTCTTTAAAGCATCCTAAGGAGAGGGAAAAAAATCCCAAAAGGTATACACAGCCCATGTTTGCCATACAGATGTTATGGCGTTAACAGGTCACTTACAGCCCCCAAGTGAATGTCAAAGCTTTTGTTTTCATGCAGGGAGCACTCCACATCAGTGGAGCTGCCAAAAGCAATCTGTAAGGAGCTGGGAATGTCACTGACACCCAGCACAGTGCGGGCACTGGGATCGATATCCACACAGTGGCTCTTGTGACTCCGCACTCACATTGGAGCCTCCTTCCCTGACTTTCCTTGGCTGTAAACAGGAGCAGGGAAAAGCGTAGTGTTTTTGCCAGTCATATCACAAAACCTTTTGCCTTGGAGCAACAAAATGAGTCAATCAATATGTTGCTTTTCCCCTGCCTGCTGAATGCTGGCTCTTCAATATTTAATAGGCTCCTGGCAGTCATGCATCTGGCATCCTCGACCAGGAGACCGTGACTGACAGTCTCCCTTCCCCTCCCGGCTTCGGGACAACATCCACCAGCAATTCCCTACAGACATTTGCTGCCTGCTTTGGGTTCACCCATGCCTCTCGTTTCTCTGGCTGCTGCCAGAGGAAGGGTACCAGGCTGCTCAGATGAGACCTTTGTTGTGCAGATATTGTGCACAAGTTTGAGGAACCATTCCACAAGGCTGAAATCCAGCCATGCTCCCCCTGTGCCAGCTCCAGCAGCCAAACCCTTGTCAGAGGGAATTGCTCCCAAGCCACAGGTATTTACCCATAAGTGATGGGGCTGTGAGTGGAAGTGTGAAGATGGGAATAAATAGAAAGAAAAAAGAGATTCAGAGGAAGAGGAGGACCATGAGCCAGTTTTACTGCTGAGGTCAGTGTCTTGTGCAGCCTCTGTACTTCTGTCCATGGAAAAAAATCCTACTGACATAACTGGCTACAGATCACGTCTTACATGTTTGGAGGAAACAAAATACATTTTATGTGATCTTAGTAAATTCCTCAGGTACTTGGGCTGAGTGTTCCAGTAATACTTTACTAATAAAACCTCTGTACATATTTCTCAGGAAAATTTAGCATCAACATTGGCACATATATCAATTAGCTGTGGAGTTGGTTTGCCATATATACGTGTTTATGAGAAAGATTTATGACATGCTTAGGAATTCTCTGAAATAAATTATGTGCAAAACCCCCACATTACTCTTCAGTGAAAAGCATAAAAGCTACAGAGTATGAATACGTGCTCCAGACGTGTTTAATTTTACCAAAATCAATGGGCTAACTGTGGATTTGTGTCAGTGTAACTTAACAAAATTCAATGCACGGAGTTTATAAAATCTGTGGAATTTTCTGTAATACTTCAGAACAAAAGATGTCAAATTATCTCTGCTATATGGAATATGTGTGCTTGAAAACTGTTTTTTTTAGTGAGCCACAGATCTAATGCAGAAAACAAACTACCTGTCCACTTGGAGCTAGATGCTAACCTGAGACTCATCAGTTATCATAATCCTCTACTCAGTGACAAGACTGGATGTGCATGAGGATGGATTTATTGCCACTGATGAGATCTCAGCCAGATCATCATCAGAGTTCAGGCAACAGATGGTTCTCAAAGGAAAGCAGTGTATATGAGCAAACAGTGCCTTTGTGTGTTTATGTGTTTATTCACACACACGTGTTTATTCACACACACATGTTTATACAGATATTTAATGTTGCTCTTTTTATTTTTTCAATTGTGAGTCTCTGGATTTTAAACAAATTGTGAACTGATGGTTTGATGGATAAAACATACCTATGCAATCTCAATAAAATTTTGCCTTTTTTTTTGTGCTCAAGGTGGTCTGGTACAGCATTTTTCATCAGGTTTCCCCTCATTTTCCTACCTTTCTGATAGAAAAGAGAAACTACTTTTGACCTGTATAACTTTGTATCCTGTCTTCTTGGTGCATCTCTTTTCTGGCCCCTTGATCACATGTGGATCCTCCAGTTTGGTCCCTGGCTGGTGCCTACACCATACTCCCTTAGGTTTCTCCATACCTGTTTTTCTCTAACCTCAGTGACAACAGCCTCTCTTGGTCTCTGCTTCTTCCACCGGGAATAATTTTCCCACAGCTTCTCTGAATTTAAAGCTCTGACACCAGAGTGCTTTAAGAACATCAACTCCTGCCTCTGTCCTCTGTAACATCACCTCTAACCCCGTTCATCCTGAATTATGGCTGCCCTAAGTCTCACACAACTAGTTAGGATATTTCCTCCATTAGAAAGGCATTAAAATGGCATTGATGACATGTGCTGACTCTTCAGCTCTTCGAACTTTGCTGTGTCTGGTGTGGAATTTCTCTGATCAGCCTTTGCTTCTTTCATGGAGCAAGCGCTTTTGCTCCTAACACCATGGACTTTCCTTGTTTTAACTTTGGTAGTGACCAGAGGGTGAAATCATAGAACCATGGAATCTTTGAGGTGGGAAAAGACCTCTAAGATCATTGATACCAACTGTTAACCCAGCACTACCAATCCCACCACTAAACCATGTCCCCAAGTGCCACATCTGCACATCTTTTAAATAACTCCAGGGATGATGTCTCAATCTCTTCCCTGGGCAGACTGTTCCAGTGTTTGAGCACCCTTTCATTCAGTCAAGTGCAATATTCAGTGGAAGACAAGGACAAGCAGGCTGAAAGAGCCAGACAAGTTCACAAATACCTCACCAGTGGCTCCTGTGCAGGATGGTGCAGAGCCCCAGACTGTGTTCCCAGATGTGGTTCAGTCACAGCAGTGGTCACGGCTTTTTATGTTGCTTGTGAGCAGCATCCAAGAGCTGAGATTAAATTACTGCTCCATTATTTGGTTCTGGACCATTGTTTCTGTAATATGGGAACAGGCTGTAAGGATTTATATGATTACTGAGTTTTAGAGGTAAATAAAACTGATGGGTGGGTGGTTTAGCAGCAGAAAAAAAAGGCTTTTATGAACTTCTCTTCCTACTGGAGAGCAGAGGAGCCATTTTGGTCTCTGTAATCTTGCTCATTCAAATGGAAGCTGTGGGTCTAGTGATGTCTACCTGATGAATATTCAAGTTATAATGCACCTAATCTTACATTAAAAAAAAAGGAAGATATTTCCACATTTTATTGAATTTTTTCTTTATTAAATATTAATTCTCATACCCAACTAGCCCTTAAAGGCCCATAAAAGATCATTTCTTCAGCAAAAGAGCTGCCTAAGACGCTGCCCTGACCTTGTCTGACTGGTCAATGTACATTCTGATACCAAGAGCAAATGAGGTAAGAGTAGTAGATGTCCTGTCCAGGTGCTCAGTGCTGCAAGGATTGAGGGTGGATGGGCAGCCTGGGTGAGACATTTCCAGCTTAGGACAAGTGAAGGAGTCTGTCTCACACTGTGTGGGTGGCTGGTATGGCATTCCAAGGAAGCACTTTTATTCTCCAGCAAATCTGCTTGTAATTGCAAGCTCCCTCAATTGTGTCTTCTTTGTAAGTTTTGGACCTCATATTTATTTTGGATATGTTCTACTTAAATGAAATCTCAATATAGAGGAGATTAGAACACTTTGTACTTGTTTGTGCTTTGTTCATGGTGGAAGAGGGAGAGAGAGATGTGATGAGGTGTCAATGATACTTGAGTTTGTTTTCTCAGCAGGTTTGCAGACAGCTCACAGAAAAAAAATCTTTCTGGTGAATTGCTAAATGATAATAAAACAGTCAGATGAGACTTTTAATGGGTAAAAAAATATTATCATTATTTGACAGAAAAGTATAAAAGAGGTCATCTGTACCCCATGACTATTACAGAAGCAGTTCTGCCTTGTCTCTTCCCATCTAATACTGCCTGCACCATTCCAGCCCTATGGTAAATCAAAGTCAAAACATGATCCTATGGAAAAATGACAGAGTGGATATGAGGCAATTGGGGAAGGGAGGAAAAGGGGGCAGAAGGCTTTCCTTCCTTTCCAAAGGGTTGTTCGTGGCCTGATTGGCACAGCATGGCTCATTGCTTGGTATGGACCTACTGACATCCAGACAGCCCTTCTCCTGACATTGCAGAGTTGTCCATGGATGGTCAAGGGAGCATATCAACCTGAGACCTTCAGAAATATCCTCTACTTCCTCTGTTCTCACTGGCTCTGACTCACCTGGGATCAGGCCAGACTGGTTCTCAGGTGTGAACGTTTCTCCCTGTGGGACCAGACAAGCAACATCATATTCATTTAATTTTGGCCATAGGTCAGACCTCTGGGCTATTTGTATTATCTCTCTATGCTGTCAAAACTCAGTGAATCTTTTCCCAGAAGTCTTGAGGCTATATTTTTCAATTTCTTTCCAAGTCCACTTGTACTGTCTGGTGCATATGTTAAAAGAGTTGAGCAACCATTCTCATGCACAGCAATTACTTCTTGTTTTTTTTGAAGCCACCAGCTAGGACTGGTCTTATTTCTGGGGCCTCAGCGGAGGTGGAAATAAAACTACAAAGCTACAGGTGTTCCTCTGCTCAGTGTATTGCACATGTGACTCCATCTCGCATGTGCAAGGTTGTTTGTGCCTGGTGAGTGCCACATTACAGCTCAGATTCCTGCATTTCCCTCATCCCTCGTATTAGGACATCAGTATTCGCTTGATGGAGCAATGGAAATGGAAAATTCATCCCCTCTCAGCACAGGAGATAAGATGGACCTTCTTTAAAATGCAGAATTTCACAAAACACTAATTTTATAATGGCCATGAAGTTGTGACTTGGGAGATTTGGTTGCCAATTTGCAACTCTCTTTATTATATTAATATTTATGGAGCCCTATTAGTTTTGGCTCTTTGGCACTTTCTTGACAGTTTGGAAAGAATTCCCACTGTGCAAGGAGAGACTTTGCATAGGTGCTGACACACACTGAATACCTTTTTTTAATCTTGGAACCTACAAGTCATTAAGGGCTTTGGTGCTGCAGCTGTGACAACTGGGAATGTAGAACTGGGTTTATAATGAAAAATCCCTTTTCATTTTCATCCAGCATCACAGTGAATAATCACTATAGTACAATGATTTTTGGCAGTATTGTTTCTATTACAAAGGAAATGTCTCCTGGATAATCAACGCTCTACTGTCACCTCTTTCTTCTACGATACTGCAAACCCATTTGTGGTACTGATGCAACTCCAGAAGGAAATGGGTCCTGTCCATCTGCTGTGTCGTGATCTTCTTTCACTGCAAGAGAATTCTTCCTGCATTTTATCTGCTGCTTTAAATAATTTTCCCCTTAGATAGACATATAATAAATTCTACTCCAAACACATGGATAACAATGTGACTGACATTCCTGCAAGTCCATCCAAGAGCTTCTCTCAGCCTGGCAAAATATCCTAAAAATCTCTGACTGCCTATTGACTTAGAGGGAAAGGATTTGCCCCTGAGATGATCCTTGAGTGGGTGTTTTCTGTCCACGTGGCAAAGCATCTTGGTGCTCTTGATAGGATAGAAGAGAGGTTTCCCACAGTGTGGATATTCCAAGGTCTGCCACCCTTGGCAAACAAGATATTTATTAACAAAACATCGTTTTTAAGGATAACATCCAGCACTTTGACCTTTCCCCCTCTCTCTTACACAGTCATTTTTCACATCCTTCTTACCAAGCTGAAGATACTTTCATGGATTTTTCTAACACTATGTAACAACTAACAGAAGTTGCAGTCAATGCAGCTCAGGCCTTTGGGAATGTAAAGGCATCTTTGGGTAAATAAATTGAAAATAAGAGACAACTCAAAGAAGGCTCTAGAGGCAGCTGGAATATAAAACTGCAGAGAAATGCCGAGGGGAAGAGCTGGGGGGACACAATATGAAAATAGCTCATCATTTTTTGATTCATACCCCACCTGTGGTCTGATGTGAACTTCCCACAGATGGAGGTAAGTGATAAGCTGGCACCAAGGACAATTTTATCTGTAAAGAAGGAATCCAATGGTTTTCACATACAATCAACAAAATTATGCCTACGGAGTGATGTTCCAGACAAGACTTTTTTGTTATTGTTTTATTTGTTCATTTTTCCCCTCCAGCCTGTCTCTCCCACACACATGCTGACAGTCCAGTCCCTGGCTCGGAGACCAGCCAGTCCCAGCTGCTCTTGGACACAGGCGCATCTCACAGCTTGGGATCCAGGCTTTGCTCCTGCCAAGAATTCCCTGGGGCTGACCATAAGCATTGCTGACTCAAGTGGCACGGAACACCCAGAAATGCCTGGGAACACATTAATCTTTTGCCAGGAGGGACAAGGAGACCCTGCCAAGTGCCTATTGAATTACAGGCATGTGCCATCTTCTGTTGCCATCCCACTGCTGTTGAGCAGGCAGGATGAAGCCAGATCCAAAGAGGCAGTTGTTGTGCAGTCAGGCTGTGGATGTTCTGTTGGAGAAGGCTGTGATGACAAATGGAAGAAGGAAAGCTTGTTTTCTAGGTGTATTCCTGTCTTTCTATGTCTATGCCATTTCTAGATACTGAAGCAAAATTTCAGTTATGAAAACACTCTTCCGTTGACTTTACATCTGAGTTATATGTCACTAGACACATGAAATCACACCCTCCCTACTTCGTATTCATCAGCTCTTTTGGATGCTCTTTTCCCCTTTTCTCCCCCTTTTTACACTTTCAATAAACCAACCAAGAAATGAACTCACCAGTAAGGAAGGTCACTCTTTAAGAACATCGTTACATTCCATTTATAACTCCACTAACATTTATGATCTCCATGAGCTAGAAATTAAAAAAAATAAGTTTAATAACTGGGTTATAACTATAAATATAGTTTATAATAATTCCTTAACTACAAGTGACTGCTAAAAAGCATATTTTTCCCTGGTTTAAGATTAAAGGATTTTTGAAAAATCACATATATGAAGAGAAGAATCCTGTAAGATGTTAACTCTTCAAAACTGTAATGCTAAAATGTGATGGGAAAATTGCAAATAAAGTTAGGTGAAAGAAAGTACAAAATAATAGTTTAAAATCCTCCTATTGCTCTGATAGTTTTTAACATTGATTATGTTTGTTTGGTTTTTTTTTTATTTTATTTTATTTTTAATCATACCTCATATGTGACCATTTTCAAGAGAAGAGCAGTTTTCAAACAGAAGAAAGCCTAGGACAGGCAGCTCTGTCATTTGAGTCAACTTTATCATGTAGGGACCAAACTCCATTTCCTTTCTCTTGTGAAGAAATGTTTCCGATAGCAGAAAGACAGATTTATATGGAAAAAGCCATAAAGAGACACAAACCTACTTTTCCCACACACTCATTTTGACATAACAAGAGTAATTGCTACATTTTGATGTCAGTGTAAGTAGCAATTTGAGTCTTGTGCCTATAATTTGAGAATGTTATTATAAGGTGGAGAACAGAATTTGGAAAATGTAACTGCTGGCAAAATTAATGCTGATCAATGCTAATATTATTTTACGTGTTTTGGCTCTTCAGCATGGTGAGAAAACAAAGAAAGAACATTAGTTAGTTATATACCAAAGTCACTTCTTCATGAGTACAGCTCTGGGATGAATAACATGCACAGGAACTTAGGAGAGTTCTGGAGGAAATGAAAATAGAACCCACTATAGCAACATGTCTATGCCAGTATCTAGGCCAGCAATACTAGCATGATTTCACTTAAAATAATGATTTGAAACAAGTACTTAAAAAGGAGGAAGAAGTCATGTGACAACAAATTAATGGCTCAGAAGGGGAGAACAGTATAATTGATCACTTAAGGTAAACTGTATTATATACAATAATTTATATATAATTTAAATATAAATAATATATAAATGTAATATTATATACAAGGTGTTATATGTAAAAAACCCTCTAATGTTTGCCTAAATATAAGAAAATATAATTTAGAACCAAAAAGCTGTTCCTCTGCTGAACTGTACAAGCATTAGATGCATTCCTGAGAATCCAACACCATCCCAGTGGGCCCGGCCAGTGGATACGCATTGACAGCCCTCTTTGTCAAACTGCTGTGCCTCATTTCTCCTGGCAAAGCAGTGCTTGATGTGGCCTTAGGAAAGACTTCTCGGGTGTTCTGGTTTTATGCTTTCTAAGGGCCCTTCACATTGCCTGGGCTCCCAGAGGACACGGCAAAGTAAGGCTTTGTGTTGGCCTTAAAAAGATATTTCAAAGGGGCCTGCTTTTCCAAAATGCTGCCCAGATGAAGAGTGAGACTCTTCTACATGTGTGCAGTGGCTTAGCAGTGTTATCATGAGCAGGGACTTTCCAGCAGCCGAATTGCAGAGCATTAATAAGGTGCTGAGGAGCCAGCTGTGATAGGACAGCATGTGGGGAGCTGATCCTGAAGACTTATGATGCATCTTTTGGTCTCTCTTTGGTCCATTTCCTTAATCATGATGCTTATTACTGGGGCAATTGCTTTCAGTTCTTATTTTGTTTCATTTTACTCTCCTTGGAAACCATAATGGACCTTTGTTGGTGCTTTTTTACTCCCCTCCAACCTTTAAATCAGCTGCTCTTCTCCCAGGCAGCCATTGGTACAAAGAACACCTTGCAGGCACTGTTGTGTTAAAGGCACCCAAATGTGAAGCAAAATAATTAAATGGGGCTGACATGGCTTTCAAAGGGGTTTGCTGGTCTGTCCATGACAATTAAATGGCCTCCAAGCAGAGTGAGTGTGTTCTGAAGGAAAAGTTCTGGAGCAATACCCAGCATAAGACTCATTTTCCTCTCAAGTATTGTTTTTGGTGGTTTTTTTTGAGGAGGAAGGAGTTGACAGAAGTCCAGCCTTTGATGCTGGCCAGAGAAGGGGAGAGAAGGGTCTGACTGAGGAGTGTACTCTCAGTTATTTACTTTTGGTTTTTCACTCCAACTTGATTTTTTTTTCTTTTAGCTGCTGTGTATTTTACAGGTTGCATAAACAGTTGGGACATATCCACCATGCCAAGGGGACACTTAGGCAGCCACAGCAGAGCAGGTCAGGGCTGGCATGGAATAACCCACTTGCCTCCCAAAATAAGGAAATTCTTGTATGTAGTGAATGAAAGACAGTGGAAGAAAGAGTTATTAATAGGGCTAAATAACAAATGAGGCTGAAAAAAAATGTTATGTGCTATAAATCAAATGAAATACAACCTTCAAGCAATGACCATTAATTACATGCTTGAACTGAACTGTTTATGTTACTCATCAGCGGGGCAAGTACAATTGCCCATCAGACTCTTACTGAATCCAAACACAAGTAAAATTTGTCCTTGGGAAATAAAAATAGGTGGTTTTGGTGAAATTCCTGATACAAAGAATCAAGTGTCAGCATTCAAAAAGGTGGCAACAATGTCCATTCCATGGAATTTAATCTCTAAAACCAAGGGATGGGGATAGGTTAGATGCACAGGGAGAATACATTTATATAGTTCTATATATTTAGACAGATAGTTCTGTCTACATGGATAGTATATTTGTAATAAATGCATATATATATTTATATATATATATATAAACATATACATGTATTAATTTCCATTAGCTTATGACCAAAGCAGCAGTGGTAGCACAATTAAGGGTGAAATGCTGCCATGGCACAGAGCTGAGAGAGGTTTAAAATAAAGCACTCTCTTATTTGTAGCCCTTGATTACATGATTTACTTTACACTTGCCAACAGCTGAGGAAGAAGAAATGGCACAGGCCTTCTTAGGCCTTCTTAGGCCTTCTTCCCTTATCCCTATACTTGGTAGTTGATCAACCATCTGTAGGGCCATAATGGAAAACTTTGTACAGCTGGATCAGAATAAAAAAAATAGGGAAAATCATGTGGGATTACACATCCCCTTAGCTGTACCTCAACTTTTGTTGTCAAACTCCTTGCCAGACATGCCTTGGTGCATTGCTTCTCTTCATAGGACTTTCTGAATAGTTTGAAAGGACCAAAAATATTTGAGAAAAAAAGTGACTAGTTCTAACAACCTAGGAAAATAAAAACTAACCCAACTTCTGAAATATTGCATTTTGTTTGAAAGGATTCCTTCTCTATTTAAGTCAGGTAAGCACTCCAAACTCCACAAATTCTGAAGTGATTTAATCAAAGTTAAAATACTATCAGTTTCTGACAGGTAATCTTCAAAGAGTAACATAGGGTTGGAAGAGGTACCTGGTATATTTGGCAGGAATTAAGCAGTTAATGTTTTATCAGCTTGGAGTTAATTATATACACACTATTAGTGCTTCTGCCTGGGTTCTCATAAGATTTTCAATATATCACCCTGGAAATGTTGTCTGATTTGGTGTCGTGAAGGTACTATTCACTCTGTTAATTCAAGTGCCAACTAAACGTTCTTCCATTATATATGTATGTTTTAATCATAAGCTGATGGGGGAAGGTAGAGAAAGGCTGAGAAAGGAGACTGCAGGAGTTGATGGGAAGTGTTCCCTCTTCTCCCTCTGCTCTGTGGCACCTTCCCTTGTAAGGGAGAGAATGGAGTTTCAGCAGAGCCTAAACTCTTTCTTTCCAAGATTCTTCAGACAGGCTGTGGTCATCCCCCTGAGGGGGGTGTCCATGATCCTGTGAAATTCCACCAGTGTCAGATCACATTCAGAAATGCTTCTACAAGCAGTGCCTGGGAATAAAGACCAAGACTGTGAGGTCTATTACCGCTTTCTTTATTGCAAATGTAAAACTTCCTTTATCTCTGATGGAGCAGCTGTAAAATGCACACACAACCCTATAGATATTCCAGCAAAGTTAATCACGAACAGAGGGCAAGAGGAAAAGTAGATCATAGCCAAGTTTCTTTGTTTTTGTTGGGGTTTTTTTACATGAAGTTAATTATCTTGTAAGTTTTATTTTTGGGCTTGAAGTGTAGGTTCATCCAGAAGTCTGGATTCTGGTAGAACCATTTTGGACAGCCTTAGTAGAATATATGAATGCATTTTTCTCACATGTTTTCTTTCCCTATAGGATGGATGAAAATTCAAATTTTAATTTGTGTGCTGAATTCAACTGCAGATCAGAATGAATGATTGATGAGATTCTGTCCTTATTTACTGAGCTATTTATTCAGCTTTAAGAAGTAAAGTATCCAAAATTAACTGTACCAGTATAATCTCAAGATCACTTGATAAGACAGTAGGAGTCCTGGGAGTTATTTCTCTTGCTGAATCACACACACAGCTCCCACCTTCTGCAAATTGATGTTTCTTACGTGCTGTGGTTCTAATTTGACTGTAGTTAAACAGACACAGTGAACCGCACTTGTACTAGAACCGCGACACGACAGAAGACTAGTGAGCAAGTTCAGAATGAACATTTGCTGATATGTTATGCCTGCACCAACCCAGTGATAGGAAAAACTAGCAGATATGATGAGGAATGTGAGTTCTTTCCTGGAACCTTTGCAATGGTAAAGGCTTTTTGCAGTCAGATGGTTTCAGGACACACCTGAAACCCAGGGAATGCAAGCCATAATCTGCTTGACTCCAGGTTCCTATTAAGTCCTGGGAGAGGGAATTGCAGCCTTTAGCAGATATTAGAGATACATATGGGATTTTTTTCTGGCCTCAAGTCGTGCATATGAAGCTTCATATGGATGCTTCTGATTTTCTGTGCTCTCAAGCTGGCTGTGCTCCCAGGGATAGGCAGGCCAAGGACAGAAGGACTGCAGTGTTCCCATCCTTCATGCACTTTTCATTTAGGTTCCCTGTCACAGACTCATGCTGCATTTAATGCAGAAGCAAGCATGAACTGCAGGGATTATTATACGTTGTTATTATTTTATAAAACACGGTGGCTAATGACCTACTGTGAGCAAGTGTGACAGCTTCCTAATCTTCTGGGGGGCATCATAGCAAACTTTTCTGCTCTCGCTGCTTTTCAGTGCTCCATTCACTGCTTGGCAATTAATGCCTGCTCCTCTGAGGTGCTGGGCAACCACAGATCCCATTAAATTCCATGGAAATTTAGGGCAGAGCTGTGTAGTTCCTCTATATGCCTGTTACAACACTGGTGCAGGGTGCCATTTTCAGAGCAAAATAAACAAATGGTGATATAATAAATCATAGAGCCATAAAATTATTAAGGTTGGAAAAGAACTCTAAGAGCATTGATGAAAACTGTTAACCATTAATCATTAATATAAATTAATAACTCAGTAGTCAACCACATGTCAGTGGAAGCGCAGAAGCAGACACAGATCTCTTCTCTCTGGTGACCGGTGACAGAACCCAAGGAAATGTCATGAAGCTCTGTGAGGGGAGGTTTAGGTTGGGTATTAGGAAAAGGTACTTCACCCAGGGGGTGGTTGGACACTGGAACAGACTCCCCAAGGAAGTGGTCACAGCACCAAGCCTGGCAGAGTTCAAGAAGCGTTTGGACAACACTCTCAGGCGCATTTTGTGACTCTTGGGGATGGTCCTGTGCAGGGCCAGGAGTTGGACTCGATGATCCTTGTTGGTCCCTTCCAACTCAGAATATTCTGTGAACTGTTCTTGTGAGGAAATCGTACTTGTGCTGTCAAACCCATTTGAAGGGGCTTGGAGTGGGGCTCTCAGCCAGGACACCCTGAGCAGCATTTTGCAGCCAGGATGCTGAACATCCCAGCTGGCAGGCCACACTGAGCTGTTAATGTCACCAGTGTCAACATGCATTGCAGAGCCAAGATCAGAGGTGCTGCTGCTATCTCCTAACTCAGAGAGGGGCTTCACTGATGGGCTTGTGGCATTGTCCTTCCTGAGCCCACCAAGCCAGGCCAGCTCTTGAAATCAGCCAGCAAAGAGAGGGGAAACCTCGTGGCAGCTGCACAAAGCTGCTTTCCAGCATGTTAACAAGCCAGAACATGTCTCCATGCATACATTTCTCCTTGGTTTGCAGACAGCAGAGTAATTGTCTCACACTTAATTGTGCGTTACACATGGCTGACAACCAACACTCTATTTAAAGGAACAGGCAATCCTCCTTCCCAGAAGCCATTGTAACACTGTGAACAAATATCCACAGGGAGACATTTTTTCCTTTCTTTTTCCTTTTTCTTTTTGTTCTAGTCTAATCAGAAGCACTGCAGATTCAGCCATTTATAAAAGCTTGTCCCCGAAAGGAATTCTATTTATTTTTGTGAAATGAATGTGTGGCTTTTATTATGCATGGCAGGTATGGTTGGAATCCAAGTAAGAAAATTTACATCACAGACCCTTGGGTAATGAATTAAATGGTAACACCAACATATCTAACATTGAAAAATGCCACTATGGAGACCCTTTCAAGAAAGCTGAGTACACAAACTGTGGGAGAAAGCAGATATGCTTTTTTTTCTGTTGATACCTCTATTATTTAGTGATATTTACACTATTTTTTTCTATCAAGAAAGGAGATGACTGTATTAGAATAAAAGCTAAATTCTGGTCCACCTTGTCTATGCAGTATCCTCAGATTCTGCTCTGTTGACTGTCCAGCTCTAGCATCCCTTGTCTGCATCCCAGACACCACAATGTGGAAAGGGAAAAAATTCAGTCTTGGGACTCCTCCTGGAACAGACTCAGAATGAAAGATGGGTATCTAGACCATGAAATCAATATATAGAAAGGTTTTTTCTAGGTGGTTCTATGCCTGCCTTATCCCAAAACTTTAACAAAGGTTTGTTTTATTGGTTTGATTTTTTTATTTAGTTCTTGGAAAAGTATCAGTGACAAGCCTGAGTGAGCATCCATGCTTTCCCATTTCCAAAAGTCTGTAAGCTTGCAACAGCAATTTACGTTTTTGAGGGTGACTTTTTCATGAAAGAATTTAATTTCAACAAATGTAGCCTGGAGCCAACCAGGCTTGTCTCTGATCTGATTCTGCTGGTGGTTCAGAGCCCTATCCCAAAATGCCACTGACCCTGCAACCTTTGGTGCCTTGTCACTGGAGTAGGAATCATCACAGTAAACATCATCATAGAGGTTAAGGCATCATTGACAATGTGTGGCTATCTTCATTATATCCATCTACCAAAGGAATATTGTCCTCTCCCATCTCTTATCCTTGTCATCCTTTAGGATGACTGCGGGTTATTATAACTGGTTTACTATAGTAGTATATATGCTTGTGTCCCTCAATTTGTTGGTGCTATCCTTCAAAGTGCCACTTTATTATTAATCATTAATATCCTACAGCAGAAAAGCAAAATTTTAGCACTAAGGTCACGTAATAACTTATTTAATACAGAATCAAGAGTACATTCAGGTAAATCTCCAGCACTTGAGACTGTGAAGAGGGAAAGATGCAAATTAAATTACACTTTCTAAATTGTATCTTTCACGTTATTAAGAAAATTAACTTTAGGAATTGAATAAAAAAAAAGCATGTAAAGGATGAGTAAGAGCTGAGAACACACTGTGGGATATTGGACTTGAGACTCACTATGTAAATAAGATAATTACCAGCAGAATCCTCCACTTTTCCTCTCAGTGCCATAATCTCCAGATTCAGGCTGTTACCAAGGAGAGGGGAATGAACCAGGATTTCCCATCATAACTACTTGCCCCTTTCTATCAACCTATTTTACAGAGAACTCTGAAATAAATCATAGGTTGAATTTAATATGATAGTGGCAGTTATAAAAAAATTTGTGGGCAATCTGGTTTTCAGCAGAAAGCAGAGTGTATTCTTAGCTTTGGCCTTATTGGGAGCTTTTGGATTCTCTTCAGATAAAAGCAGCAATGGACTTTCCAAACACGTCTACTCTTAAGAAATATTAAGAATGCATCACAGACCTAATACTTATTAATCATGCAGCACCTTTCATCCAGGAAACTCAAAGAGTGAAAATACTAGCCCACATTCAAGTTTAATATCTCTCAAATATATTTATTTTATCTGTGTTGGTAGTGGAATACCAGTACCTGACTTAATATGTGTATGTTTGGTACTCTCCATACTATAGCAATAATGACATTAAAGCTATAGTGTATATAAAATGTTATATTATTTCTATTAATTGCATAGATATAATGGCTTACAACTTACACAGGTCTTTTTTATGATCAAGGGAAAGTGGGTTAAATTAGCCAGCACAGGGCTTCACTCTGTAACGACAGGATCATTTCCAATACCCATCCCAAAAAGCAGAGTTGAGTCTCACATTTTCATCCAGCCATTGGCTACCCTGGTTTCAAAATCCAGCTCATGTTTTGTGTCTGAGGACAAACCTTGAGCAGTGTAATTGTCTGTAAACACCAAACAGCCAGAGCATAGAGTGATCAAATCAAGGGGCTCTTGGCATGTCCTGGTGCTCGAGTTCCTCTCATTGACTGGGAGAGTTGTGAAGCAAGTCATCCAAAAGATATATTAACCTAAAATGGGACATTACTGATGTGTGACGAAAAGGCTGATTTCATTACATAGACAGAATAGCTCCCTGGTTTTAGCTGTTTATTTTTTGTTTTGATTTTGAAACAACAACCACAAGTTTTTGTGTGACTGCCTTATTTTCTGCCAGATATACTTTGACTCCAAAGCAGACATGACTCTGACTTTCAGACATGTCTCGTTTTTGTTTTTTACTGTTAGCATTGATCTCATTGTTATTTCCATGCAAATACAAAGGATTATTATAATTCTATATTGCAGTAAATTATAATAAGGGATTTTAAAAAAATAAATGTTCAACATTAATTGAAGGGCCATTGTTACATGTTAGCCTTGATTTTAAATTCAGCATTTTTAATTTTTACTCTGTTTTCACTTTTCTCTGTAGGAGATCAGAGAACTTGGCACTATTTTAAAGCAGTTTTGTTTTTCTACTTTCCAGGGCAATAGCTATGCTCCAGTAAGTTCTTTTTCATCTGATTTACTAATTACAACAAAATATTGCGCAACATCTAATCACAAACAGAGGGACATTTTAAAAAGAAGTATGCAACATCTCAGAAGCCCAAATGCTTTTGGTTATCATGAAAATGGACTCAGAAAGCTGTGTCAGTATTTTATGGAAAATGAAGAAGAGGAGTCTGATAATTCTTAATTTATTTATTTTTTAATCCCTGGATTTCTGCCTGGATGCTGTCTCCTGTGAAGCATCCTCATCTGCCCTCTCATTTGGTAGGTCAGTTCAACACAGAAGACGTGATGCGGCACAGGGACCTCAACGCAAATATCACTAGAAATGTCTGATGCCCTCTCTGCCTCCAACTTATGTGTGTGTGCATGTCCAAATTTGCAGGAGGGAAAAGGAAAGGGGTGCATTTCTCTTACACAAAGAAGTTGACTTTCTCTCCGGAAAGCATTCTCACGAAAATATTAATTTTGTCAAATAGCCAATGTTCTGTCAAAATGGTTTGGATCCAATGCCTTTGATTAGGCCTGGTGCTAATGGAAGTCCAGCTCTGTAATTGGTGTAATGCAAGACAGGGCACAGTCCCAGTCTCAGCTTGAGTTTGTGATGCTGAGAGGACGTGGTTTCATTTTCTAAGCTCAGAACATAAATTCAATAAAGCCATTGACACGAGGAAAGCTGCTACTTATAAATGTTTGCAGATTGAAGCTTTAATTTGAAAATTGAACATTTTTGATCTGGAAATCATTTAGAAACAATAAGGTGCTATTTTTACAATCATTTCCTAGAAATGTTCAAGTCTTAACATTTAGAAATTTTTTAAATAATTTCTGTTGGCCATGGGAAATGATTACTTGGATTATGGTGATCTGGGAGTGATTTCTCTGGAGCTTGAACGAGGAGTGTTGGAAATGGAGGACTTAGTAGAGCCGTACTCTAGGTGAGGATTTCTTAGGGTAGGATTTGCTACAGTCTAATGTAAACCCTACCTAGATAACACCAACAGACATTCCTAGCATATCTCTGCAAAAACCTTTTTCTCTCACGTTTCATCGTGAGATGGAGAACTCAAGAGGAACTTGGGAACCAAAGGCCATCCTGGCTGCACCTCAATAAGGGGGCAGGGTAATGCAAGAAGCAATTTGATGTTATTTCTGACCTGCTTATGGGCCAATTAAACCTTTTTTTTCCTTCTAAATTTGGAGGAAAATTCTTCTTCCATAGTGATTTGTTCAGGTTTGGTGTTTCAGTTTGTTTTTTTCACTCATCTCTTCTAATTGCTGTTGGTTTTCCAAATGAATCTTTGTTCTCCAGTTGTCTCTTCCACTGCTCTCACCACATATGCTCATGACAAATACATAAAGAATCCCATAGAAATAGATTTCCTAAAAAATAGGAGCTAATCCATTTTAGTCAGCTGCTTTAGATCAGCTGACTTGAAATGGCCTCTGTGAATAAAAGAACACCAGTGTTCTGTAAGCCAACTCTTTGCTTCTTGCTACCTCTCCATATTAAGCCCTGATATATTATTGCTCATTAAAGGAGTTATCCCCTCATCTATGAAGCAAGAAAGTAGGTAATTTCCTTCATTAATAACACTGGTCAAGATGTAACACATTTAAAGTCATTTTGGTTGAATTCATGCCCTATTTTAAATCCACACTTTCGGAGCTTGCAGCTGACTTGGCCTTTAAGCTCTGCTAATATCTGCTCTTTGCACTGTGTGAAGGAGGAGGGATTGAGAGGAGTACAGGGCAATCTATTTATTTTCAGTTACCACCAAAGCTTGAAGAAAGGATTTGCAGATAAATTAAATGCAAAATGAAACCTTTTTTTTTTCTCCACTTTTGTCCAAAAAAAATAGACACATCATTTCTGGCAATCCTTATGCTTTACATCCCTAGTTCAGTTTATAAAAGGGTTGGGATGCCTTTTGTTTCTTTCTTGCTTCCTTTCCTGTATGTTCCTGTATGTGGGCTTTACAGGGCAGGTGTGTGACCAGACCAGCTTCCTGACCCAGGGATTATGAGTTTGTGCAGGAGTCAGTGATCACTGAGGGAGGGAATGGGAGAGTGTGGCATTCAAAATCCATGCATCTGGAGCTATTTTACCTCATTCTTGCAATGTGTGGCAAGTTATGTCAGTGACTCTGGGGACCTTCACTATGAGGGTGGGGAAGGAGCGGCACAGGTTGCGCAGAGAATCTGTGACATGGAAGTGTCCAAGGCCAGGTTGGATGGGGCTTGGAGCAACCTGGTCAAGTGGAAGGTGCCCCTGAGCATGGCAGGGAGGTTGGAGCTAGGTGGTCTTTAGGGTGCCTTCCAACCCAAACAATCTGTGATTTTATGATTTGATCAGAAATCCATGTGAAATGATGTCCTTGCTTATGGTTGTTTCTTCTTTATGAAATCCAAGTTTTATCAGAAGTAAGACTTTGGCTTTGTAAACAAGGGATGTTATTTCAGGATGTGTTGGTAAGTCTGCATCACAAACAGCTGCCTAATGATTTAGCTTGTAGTCACACACTGAACAAACTCTAACACTGAGCAAATCGTTATCTGATTACCTTCATCACTTACGTGCATGATAATTTGGGAATAATTTAAATATGATAACCATTTAATCAACAATCATACATAACATTAATATGATGTTTTATAATTTTGTTTTTGTGTACAGCTCAGATGCAATGTCTCTGATGAATGTGAAGATTAATTATACAATAATTAATGGCTATTTATAACAAAGGTCATCAAATTAGTTTCTGTGACCTCATTACCACATTACATGCAATCTAATTACCAATACAAAGATGGTTTCAAATGCCTATTATAACTTTAAGGCGACTGATTCTATATATAAATACATCTGACATCTTTTAGACTGTTGCTACACTAGGAAATGGAGGCAGATTAGGAGAATTTACTTCAAAAAACCCCCATATTTTTCTCCTTAGGATGATAACAGTCACTGATCCAGATTGGGAGTCTCCGAGCATATTTCCCTGAAAAAAAGTAAAATAAAATAATAAAATAAACTCCACTTTTTTCCTTTAGAAATTTAGAATTGTGTGTATTTCTCCTCGAATTTTCTTAGGTAATAAAGTTTATAACTAAGAAGGCATGAAAAAAATAAATTAATGCAGGAAAAAAACATCAGCATGTAACTCACAGAAGAGCAATAGTGATGTGGCACTGTTAAAAAATGGAGTTTCAAAGGAGAAAGAGTTATTTAAATGCAGACAGCACCCAGTAGAGTAATAACACCTAGTCTCAATCCAGCTTCAGAAAGGAAGTCTGTGATCACACAGATGATACTGGCACCAGTAGGGGTACAGGTGGGGACTTTCTTCCTCATTTTATGTTTTTCTTGGTTTTTCTTCAGGGGTCATTTTTTATCATTTTTGGAAAGTTGAAATCTTAAACTGCTTGAAAAAGAGACAGCAAAAAATCAGAGCATGGATGAAAATCTGCATGTGTAGAGGACATCTTTTCATTCCAGCTCCTTACTTCTCTGCATTTATCCCCGACATATTATCATATTTATGCAAAGAAATTCATATTAATAGCGCTCAGCTTATCTGCCAGGAGCAAAAAGCAAATGAATGCAGCATATAAAGGAGCAACACTAGGTGCAAAATTCAAACCCATGTGCCTAAGAAGGGAACATCACAGCCTATTCTTACATCTGTTAGGGCTGGCATATCAATGAAAAGAGAATTTAGCCCTTGCAGTTTAATTTTATAGCAATCAATAGACCTATCTTGAAAGTAGCCTGTGTTAAATATTAAAAGGTAGCCAAAAGGTTGTACAAAACTAGATTATTTGGCATTCACGTGCTCGTAAGTTTTAGTTTTGGCTTTTTTTTTAAATGAGATATTTGGGCTTGTTTGCCTGATTATAGTTTTTTGTTAGAAGAATCTTTTTCCCTGATAAATAAAAAATAATGCATCCCTGAGATATTTATTATTTCTAAAAAAACCCCTCCTTTTTGAAAAAATCTCACTAATTTGTCAATATTCTTAATGATCTGCGTGAAAAAGATAGAGGAGATACTCTCACAGGAAGATAAACTCTCCAAGCCTTCACCCTGAAGATAAAAGAAACACTCACATATGCTGATGTTGTGCTGTTTCACTGCAGATCAATATAGTGATCACAGCAGTGAAGGTAATTACAGAGCCTGTCTTCTGGGAGCTAAGGATCCTCTGCTTCCATGGAATCAGCAGAAGTCAAAAGCATTTGACATCTTCCATTAGGAGGCTTTAAAACAGTGAAAAGCAAGCAAACAGACAAAATTATAGAGGGTCTCTTGTTTTCTCACGTTTTCTTTTACACACCTTTACTAGAGCTGGAGTGCAGCATCATGGACACAGCCTCCTCTGAAACTAATCAGTGCAGAGACCATTTAAAAAATAACCTGGTTTGTTTTCAATTTTTATTTTTTAATCTGAAATCAGTTTAGGTTCCTGTATTGTGCTTCTTGTGAGCAGGAAAAATACCTTCCCTGAATTATCTTTTTGTCTCTTTTTGAAGTATTTTGAGAAGGTAGATTTTTCTGAAAAATCTGAAGGATTTGTGTTTAGGAGACCTTTGGCCTTAAAGGAACACTTAAGTGGCATTTTCATTTTAATTTCTGTATCTAGAAACATAAATTTTTGCACTATAAAGAAAACACTGGATGTCCATGGGGACCACAATATTGATATTATGGAAGATTTTATGTTTCCAGGTTGGGTTTTTTTATCACGATTCGAAATATTTTGAGTTGTTTTGGTTTTTCATTTTGCTTTTAATTTTTTTTTTTTTTTTCAAGAAAGTGAAGTCAGAAAAATTGTGATCAACTCCGCCACAAAAGAAATACTTCCATGTGGCAAATATCCCTACCACACTCCGAGGGGTCACTTACAGGTCTGCAGGACTTCTCATCCACCATGGTAACCTGTTTTCTTTCCATCTTCCATGGTTTACATTCCAGGCTCTCCAAAGCTGGGGCTCTAATGCTGAGTTTGTTCTGAGAAGTTGCCATGATCACTTCTAGAGCTATAAAAATAAATCTGATGCAAAACTTTTACAACCTGTAAGTCCAAATATTTAGTTGAGGTTGGCAAGACTTTCTCCCATAGGGAAAAAAAGAGTTTGCTAGTAGCTGCTGGAAGCAGAGAACTAGTCTGATGTGCAGTGCCAGTAGTTAAATGAAAGCTATTGTAGATGATTTTTTTTGTCATACTTTTTGATCAGAAGAAGAAGACAGTGTAGCAGAACTAATATTTTCAAACATTTTCAGAAACATTATTAGTTGGTTTTGATGTAAAGGCAAAAAATATGCATTAAAGATACAGGATCTAAGTTTGTGTAAAGAATGTTTTCCAAAATCAGCGGGAGACAAATCTGAAATATCTGAGAGGTTTCATTTTCCATAAGCTCCCAGAATTATCTGATGCTAATCACAACTCTCTTAAATCTGCTTACTTAGGAATGGGACTGCATGTTCCAGATAGTTTGTCCTCCTCCTGAGTCTGAGCAGAAATAAACACCCTAAGGACAGATCGTACAGAAGTATTTGAAGTTTTTTTTCCTCTAAAAATAAGGAAGGAGTCACAGAACTGTGTAACAAAATTGGGAAAACATCTTGGGCTACCTCTTGACTGGAAGGTGACTGCCTCCTCTCTCTGTCCTCAGCTATCCAGATCCCACACATGGACACACTGTTCTCTGACCTATGGAAACCAGGATTTTGGAAGCAGAGACTGGTGTACTGCTGCTCTGGTTTTGCACAGCCTCAGACTGTGGGTGAGGACTCAGCTGGGGAGGGGGGTTATTCCCAGACTCACACAGTGCAGTCTAATGTATTTTACAGCCCTTAGAAGCTGTCACACTCAAAAAACTCATTATGGATTTGGTAGTGGTGCATCTCAGCCCCTTGTGCCACCCTGCACACATTCACACAGTCTGTGCAGCACTTTGGGTTCTGTTCCCTTCCCCCTACCTCCCTGCATCACTGCAGGTCCCTGCACCCCAGACGTTCCTCTCTTGCTGCTCTACCATGGTTTGAATGCCAAGGAAAATCAACATTAGTCTCTTGCTAATGCTGCCACGGAGCTCAACACTCAGTATGCACTTATGGAGTGACAAAATGCCAAGGACATCTTGTCTGGGGCAACTTCCCTGCTCTTAGAAGCCAAGTGAGCTTTCATCTGGCTGGTCTGGGTGCCTCTGCACAGCTATGAGGGGGTGCCAACACCGTAAGAGACAGTCCTTAGCCTTTAGCTGAGCAAGCACAGAAGCTTCCTCTGGCACAGCATCAATATAGGTTTGACAGAGATCTTTCAAACTGAAGGTAAAGGAGCTTTTAAAAATTCACGAGGTACGGGAATTTTTAGTTCCCAGTTCTATTTTAAGGAAGAAAATATTTAGCTCTTTTTTTTTTTTAGAAAATACTAAAGATGTGATCTTTTTTTCTATCATCCTTAAGAAAAAAGCGAAGGAGAGGGGTAAGAGAGATTGGCACATATTTACATCCTCCTCTGTTGGCGCGGAGACACGGGGCCACAGGGCCATCATGTTGCTTCAGCTGCTCCTCAGTGCTGATGGAATCCCCATGTTGCAACATCATGGATGTGACCTCTGGCATAAAAGCTGCACCTACAGGTTTTGGGGAAGAATGATTTGGCGTATCATTCACTATTTAATGTCCTTCTGAGAGCTTAGACCTGTCATTCTTTACTGGTTTTTTTTGCCATGAGCTTTGCTTAGGAGCACCAAACTTTATGGAAGTCAGTATGGGCTGTGTTTCATGGGGAGCATTTAAAAGTCAGTCATTCATGCTTTTTAAGACGAGCCTGAAAAGTATTTTGGTCCCTTAAGTGACCAAGGAACCTAAGTGGAAGCCTATTTCCATTAACAATTATGTTATTAGTAGGGAAACAGCTTGGAACATTTTCCACAGCATTCATCTGTTGAATCACTGGTTTTTCTCTTCCCCTTTAGGGTACAAGGCCATTTTGGGCAAAATGAATAGTGAAGCTTAAAAAATATAGCTCTCCACTGACTCTGCTTCATGCAAGCAAGCTGGCAAGAATTAAAGTCCTTAATGGATATTTAATAGTGGATGAAATTAGCGCAGTGGCTTATTAGAGCTGGTTGCCCTCTGTAAAGTGCTCACCTGCCTCACCTCTCAGGCTGCTACTGGAAAACCCGGTTCCCATGGCTAACCTCAGATTCCCTCGCTCTTACAGTAAAATTTCTTTCAGAAGAACCACAGACATTGTCTTCCTGAGATTTGTGGTGTAACTTGCTGTTTCACTGAGGTCATCGTGTTCTTCCCTTTGATGTCTCTTTATACGGTGTCTTTAACACCTCCCCCTCTGTTGCCATGAGTCAAAGGCTAAAAAAAAAGTGTTCTCAGTGTTCTTTGCATTTTCGTGATTTGTCATTATGCCATAAATTTGATGCTGAATTTTTAGAATAGTTTTTCCTGACCATTTCTCCTTCACCTGACCAGAATGCAACTGTCACATTTTTGGGTCCCTCCTGGCTTGAGGTTGTGGTGAAGGAGATCAGGATGGGACACGAGGTTCTTCTAAATTTCTATGTTAATTGGGATTTTGGTGTCACTGCTTTTTGCAAGAAACTGAAGCAATGACTGATGTTCCCTCAGCCATGATTTCAGGAAAACCCTTGTAAAAAGAAAGGTGTTAATCATAGAGTGGGTTGGGTTAGACCCATCTTATCGATCCTCAAGTTCCAACCCCTCTGTCCTGGGCAGGGATACTTTCTACTAAACCAGTTTGCTCAAAGCCCCATCAAACCTGGCCTTGAACATAGATTCCAGGGAATCTATGAGACTATTGTGATACAGGGTGGGAATGGGCTACTGCTGTGGATCCAGGAAATTCATACTCGTGTGCACGTTTCCAAAGCAGTAGACTCAAGTAGGTACAGAAGAGGTGTCTGGGCTGTAAGATCAGCAGGACTCCATGGATCTGGATCCTGTTTCCAGCTCTGCTCCACATTTTCACTGCATGTGCTCATTGCTGGACTAGGCACTCATCTTTCCATGGCTTACAGCTGTTCTGGCCAAGTTCATTTATCAGTTTCTACAAAGCTGCATCTAATCTGCACTTAATTACTCACAGATTTCCTCTGTTGTTTGACAGAGGTAAAATATTATGAACTGAGAGGGATTTGGCAACTACAGTGAAGACTGACATAAAATATCCGAGTAGCAATTCACATAAAATAAGATAGCTAGGGATTAATATATATATTGTATGAATATAGTTGCAGGTCCTTATTTGAGGTTTTAAATACAAGATGTGAAAAATCATTTATTTGCCAGCATGGAAAATACCTCCTTAGGCATGTGGCTTGTGGAAATCTAGGAGGAGATTTTAGCTCCACCTGCAGTAATTCTAATTCTAGCTATGGGTTTCAATCAATCTGGGTTTTTCCTCAGCTTTTTCACTGGAGACAAAAAACTGCAGACATGTACCTAATATTGGCCAGTGGCCTGCATTGCATACTCAACAGAAGTGGTTGTGGCTGTGTGGAACCCTCAGTTAAAGCTTGTAGTCAATGGGAGGCACTGAGTAAGTCTTGTCAAACAAACCAACAATTTTCTTCCTCTCAAACTGAAATTCAGAATTCAAATCTACAGTAGCCTTGACACAGGAATCATTAAATGATGTAAAAAGTAAAATCCTTGTCTAACAAATTACCTAATATTCGAATATTGGAAACTCTGTTTCTCTTATTTTTAAGTGACAATCGGGATAGAGATACTCAACAGCTTCTCTCATTTTAGAAAGGTAGCCTGGTTTATAAGGAATTGATTTGTCTTAACATGTCCAAGTTTGGGAGGAACTCAAGAAGGTGTGTATTTGTCATCATTACCTGTAGCCCTGGGTATAAAGACTTTTTTCTGCAGTGAGACCCAAAGTATGTCATGTTCATTGTCTCTCTCCCTCTGTCCCTACACTTACAGTACCGAGGCTGGAGCGGGCAGGGGTAAGGTCTGGTCACCCCACAGAGAAAGCATAACTTTTGCTTAAAATATCCAGAATTTAATTATTTTTCTGAAGATCAAGTATTTGATTTTGATTTGATTTGATTTTTTTAAACTCATCCCAGCACTGAAATTTATTAGGGAGACAGTGCTCTACTGCAAACACAAAATGACTGTAAAAGCAGCAAAAGAGTATACCCGTAAAAGAGGATAGCAGAAATGGAGCTGGGGGAAAACGTGGGGAGTCCTTTGATGAACTGGAGGAGTCACTGGCTGGGGTGGGGGGTGAAGTGACCACATCAGCTCATGTGGGGCAGGGCACATGAGGGTCTCCCCTGAGTCCAAGCATGACAAGAGTGAGAAACTTCGAAGTGGATGGCAGTGTTAGCCTGAGGCTCTGGAAAAGCCAAGCACCCGTGTGCTCCTGGGTCTGGAAGGGGTGGGGAGGAGAGAGCTCTGCTGGGTGCTGGTGGAAGGGACCTCAGTTGGAAGCAGGCATCTCTGCCAAGCTGGGCGAGGGAAGTTACAGCTGACATGGGAGGTAAGGGCTGCAGGGAGTTTTTGTTGTCTGACCAGAAAGAAAAGGCCAGGTATCGGAAAAAAGCTGTGGGCAAGGAAGCCACAGGTTTTGAGTTCAACACAGGCCCGCAAAACAAAGGTAGCTGTGGTTTATTTACCTGGGGAAGGCTTGCAGCACTTTTCCCTACAGAGAAAATGAAACACCGGGAGTGTTAAGTACAGAACTGTGT
Organism: Corapipo altera; assembly: GCF_003945725.1. Taxonomy (NCBI): domain Eukaryota; kingdom Metazoa; phylum Chordata; class Aves; order Passeriformes; family Pipridae; genus Corapipo; species Corapipo altera. The sequence goes on from NW_020884929.1 coordinate 3,595,381, forward strand.
GCGCTACAATCGCTTCTCAGGAAGCAGCAGGAGTGGCTGAGTTAAACCTTGGCTCTGCCCTCTCCCGAGGCTGATGCAATGCTTCCCTCCCCACGACATGCACATCTGTGGCTGCCCTGGTAGTCCCTTAGCCAGAGGCGATAGAGGGTTAAATATTGCAGCTGTGTGTGTAAGGTCATGGTTGGAGCTGGTGTATTCACCATGCTGGGTACCCATCCGTCCTCCAACCTGCCCTGTGATCCTCAATGGAGCTGCCAAGGGATCACCTGCTCCTGGAGGATCACCCCCTGCTCCCCTGCCCTGCCACATCAAAGTCTGTTTGCTCATTTCAAAAGACTTCGGGGTCAATACAGAGCTATACAACACTTAGGTGTTGTTTGGCAACTTCTTCCTGCTGTGGCAGGGGGGTGATAGTGGGTTTGGACTTTCATCTCAGGGCCTTCCTTTGTCTCCTGGATGAATTGAGAGCTAACCTGAGACAACGGGGGAGTCTCCTGTAGAGGTGGTGTGCCAAGCTGCTGCATCTCCATTCTCTCCACACTTCCTGTGATGTGGTACTGCATGCATAATCTCCTGGGCTGTGTAATAGAGATGCTCAGTCCTTTCCTATGTTCCTGATATAAATTTCCATTTCTCATATTCTGTTAAGCTACACTCTTGTGAATTACTTTAAAAAAAAAATAAATTGTTGCTCAGCATGATGTGAAGCTCTAAAAACAAGTTAAAAAACCTCCCAGAATTGACCTCTCAATAAGCACACATTAAAGGGCATCCATCATGATTATTGAAATTCATAAATGACCTTATGAGACTACTGGAGACAATTTGCTGAAATGATATTAATTTCTTCTTTAACACTGTTATTTTCTTCTGTGTTGTGTGAAAGATGATTAAAGAAAGGTCACCTAAGGTCGAAATATCTATTCAGTAGGTTTTAGCCCATTTCCATGCACATGCTCTGTGAGCAGGGGTTATAAACATGACACCAATTTCAATTATGTATACTGATGCCTAAGAGATAATGAGCTGATTTATGAGGACTGTACATTGGGCTGGAACACATTTATTTAGTTTTGGACTCTGCAGGAAGATTAGTGCCTCTAGTGCACTATATACTTTAAAAATTTGTGACAGTTCAGGATATAAGCAGTAATACAGTATTATAATGTTAATATAATGTAGTTCCACTTTTGTGGTGCCCTGTTAATCAATCCTTGCAGTGATGTAGCTTTGAATTGGCATAAAATGTAAGGAATATTTAGAAACCCTCCTTATTTATGAACAGGAGGTGCACAGTTTAGGAAGAGCTCTCCTTTTCATGAAGGTTATTTGCCATTCTCATTCATCTGAAACCAGCAGAAGTAAAGAAGAACCAGCTTTTGTTTGGAATAAAACAGGGTTTTTCTTTATTGACGATTCAGATTATTATTTTGATATATATCCTTTGAAGAACAAACAGTGGTGCTATTCAAATAGCTTTCTAGTTTGGAGAGCATATTTTCTCCTTGTATTAATTGTCTTAGCTGCAGATTTTTAATTTATCATAGCAGAGGATTTGCCCAGATATTTTCAGATTCACAAAACAAAAACAGGCCCTGCAAAACTAAGTTGAAGTTTGATAATGTAATTCCTTCTAAACCGTCTAGTATTCTTAATCTGGACAGAATATGCAAAATACATCTCTTATAGATTTAAAATGCTATGGTTTAAAAGAAGTTAAAAGGCATCAGGAAAGAAACAAGGAGGGGTGAAGAAGGAACTAGCATAACATTTTATAAATTTATCCCACTGAGATGCCATGTGTCATTTTGCTTGAGCATTTCATAATTAGCCTCAGTAATCATGTATTGCATTTACTCTTTAAATCCCTTATTTTTTAAATACAAAAGAAATCCAGCAAATAATTGCCTGATAACTAGAGCAATATGTAATTAGTCCCTTCCCTCAGCAACTGCTACCAACTACTGTCAGACAGAGGAGAGAAGGTGTTTCAAAAGCTTCTTCTTATGCTTCATGTATTTTATGATAGATTAAAAAAAATAAAAAATGATGATATTATTAATACCATCATATCCCTGGAGAAACTGCTGAAGAGCTCTGCCACCGCTCTTCTAGTGCTGAGAGCTCGCTTGAATCAATCCTCGTAAGTATAAATCATAATTAATAAAAATTACAAGAAAACACCACGACTCAACCTTTCCATTTAAAACAGAAAGCAATTGTTTCCCAGCAGCCCTGTTTAGTGTTGTGTAGGTGTTGGGTACATGAGGAAAGCCATGTAAAGGACTTTCCAGTGCCAGCAAGTGTACCTGACATATTGCCCCCGATTCCCAGTGATATTCCTGCTGCGTATGCCAGCAGTGGATTTGGCTCACTGGTTTTCACATAGTGAAAGTCAGGAGCAATTATCACCCGTGAAGAAAAAGGGATGTTGATTAATAGACAAGAAAACTGTAAGTAACTGTAATTTACTTGCAGAAGGGTTGGAATGTGAGGAGACCCTGCAGGAACAGGAAGAGCTGATGCTCCCCGCTCGGAGATCTGTTGCGATGTTTGACACCTCTCCCTCTTTCTGCTGCCTTCATTAGTTTTTCCAAGGTCATCTACATTCAAAGCAATAGTCTGGGTGAACAACTGTAATAAGAGAGAGAGCTAAGCTAGGAGAGATCATGCTGAGGCTCAGATTACTTGTTACTCTTCCAGCAAGGATTTAATGCACACTTACAGCCCAAAACTGGGCTGTCCAAGCAAAAGCTAACTCTGTTCCCATGGACTTAGCATAGATTTTGGCAGAACACGTACTAAACTGGTGTTTAATACTATTGTAAACTCTGCACCAAGTTGTTCATTACTCAGTTGTGATGTACTTTCCCGTTTGAAATGTTACCAGTTGCACACATGCTTCCCACTGCTGGCACCAGTGCTGGATTCCTGCTGGACAACAGGCATCCCTCTCCAGAGACAGTGATGCCGCAGCCTGGGTGTCTAATTGCTGTTGATCGACATGTATCCCATCTATATTTAAGCAACCATCAATTCCATATGGTAACATGGAATTCATAATAGGCTTCAAAATAGTTGGGCATTTTGCTGGCTTTGAAATCTGTGCTGTGTTACTCTGACTGTACCCCAAGGAAGGAACGTAAGTTCTAGATACAATGATTGCGTGAGGAAAGAAAAACATTAAAAATATGAAAATTGGTCTCTTAGTGTTCAGGTTTGGGCAGGTATCATTCAGAAAATTAAAACAAGATACCCAAAGACAAATGACAAATTCCCCCCCACCCCCGGAAAAAAAACCAAAGAAAAAAATCTCCCAAAAAATACCTCTAGCCCCAAAAGCCAAGAGAAAAGCAGAAAACTAAAAAAAAATTAACCCTCACCAAAAGTCATCCCAAGACAGAATTTATATTCAGCCACGTGTCCTTACTCCAATCAAACAATACAATACAATACTATATTTATACAATAAAATATTTAATGTCCAGCATGCTTAAGGTTTTGTTATGCTTCTTGCTTCAAAACAGCACTACTTCATCAAGAAGGAAATCCAGTGGGCTGTCATGGGAGTTGACTCAGGGGGAGAGTTTTCCAGTCAAAACACCATGTATAGGTAACCCAGAACTGTCCTTTTCTTTTTATGGCTCTGTCTGACATTTCACAATTTTAAGTCTTGCCTCAAACCTGCTGAACACAGAGATGACCCAGAGAGTGTGATCGCAAATGTTTTTCCCTGTTTTCTACCAGGCATGTCTCAAGATTAAAATGTTGGTTTATTATTAGTAATCATGGATGTGTGCTTGCCAAGATGGAATGGTGGGATAAGTGCTTGGCATCTTCAGGGCTGTTGGTCCTGCTTAAGGAGGAGGATTTGGAGATTCTCTCTCACCTCCTGACCTCACACTGGTCATTCCCTGATTTGAGGGAAGGGAGAAGAAGATGGCAAGTTGGGTTCTGCCAGCTCCTTGCCCAGAAGAAAGCCTCTCAGAGGCTCTCTGGTGCTGTTAGGAGTTGGGCAGGGATATGATTTGGAGTCCAGTGGCTCCCCTGCTCTTGCTGAGGGAAGGACTTATCTAAGCCCAACCCTGGACGCTCCCCACTCCAGATGTCCCAGGAACTGCTTTTGCTCAGTGTTTCTATTTAAAAGACATTTGAAACAAGCTTGACATTGCCAAAATAAAACTAGTTACAGGATTTTTCTCCACTTACACCCACACAAAATCTTTTCATTTGGAGGTCATTGCAGTGATTTAATGGTGCTCGACAGGTTTCCTTTCACCGAATGTGGAACCAATCTGATCTCAGTTCTTACTTAAGTATCACTGGGACATATTGTCATGTGGCACTGAGATAAGTTTGGCATTAGCAGAACCAGAGGATTTTCTAACCCATTTTCCCTTCTTTTGTTTCCCATAAAATCCTGTTAGGGCAGAGCCAAGTTTTTTAAGCAGGCTGCAAATTCATCGAATCAACACTATTTGTGCCCGGTTTTTCTTCCTCACACTCTATTAGGAGGTGAAGCAGTTGCAGCAGAAAAGCTGGCGTATGTCAAGACAGCAGAACATTGAAATTTTATTACCAAATCTAATCTCTAGACCTAACTCCTGATGATCTTCGAAATTTATTCAATGGGAGGGTTTATTGAAGCCAACATAGAGCTGATGCCAAAGCAAAAGGATTGTTCTGCAAATAGTCTTACTTATGCTAAATAATTTCCTTATATATAAAGAAATTTTAATATGTATACATCAGCTAAATGTTTTATCCTACAGTTTAATAGCAAATCAGCTGTTAGCTATGAGATCCACAAGATCCACTTTGAAGACCAAACTGCATCACTGAACTGATGATGTGTGATCTCCAGTGATATTTTATTGTTTCTACATGCGGAATTGATCAAATGCTCCATCCTCAAGAAGAGATGCTGTTGTGGATTCAGCCAATTTCCTCAAAGAGTTTTTATCACAGAAAGCACCGTTTCAGCAGATCCATCCTATAAATAGCATGGCCTTGTTCCTCCATAATACTTTTTCCATGCAGCCATGTTTATACGTAGCTTGGAAAAATCTCCCATTAGCTACCAATAAAAACAACCATCTGTGGCAGCTTTAACTGTACAAGTAATGTCTGACTGCTACATCTGTATAAAAGATGTTGTCCAGATCTCCTGATGATGCATACAGCTTGTCTTGATTGTAATGGTAAATCAGTTGCTGTGCCAGGGAGAGGAAATAAAATAAAATAAAATTGAAAAAAAATCCAGTTCTATGAGAAAAAGAAACTTAGAAAAGGAATTTGCCTCTTGCTCTTTGCTCTCTGGTCTCTGAGCTGTCATCTGGCTTTCTCCTGACAGTGCCTTGTGGAGTTGCCCTATGGTGCTGTGAGTGACAATGGGCACATGGGTCTCTGAGAATGCATTCAGTATTCTCTTTTTTCCATTAAATCTACTGGCACTGTTTCACAGGACGAATCAGAGAATTTTCACTATATTTATCACAGTCCCCAGGGCTTTTAAGAGCTGAAATGGAGTTTATTGGTTCAATTATAGAAGTTACTTGTCACTGTTCTCCAACTGTATCAATCACCTCCTTTCAAAGACTCTCAAGAGAAAAATTGAAGTTATCATCATCATTAATAAGGTAAATTCTCTTGAGACAACTGATAGTTGAATATGGTGTTATTTGTCCTGCCTCCTATGGACATTAAGATGTGTTTCACTGAGCTGATGTGACTTGTAAATACAAATAAACACAATCAAAAACAACCTCATACTAGAATTTTTTCTTTTCAAAACTCTCAAAATACAAAACTCCTCCATTTCAGAAAAAGTTCCAGGATCCATCTAACACAAAGAGAGCTTACTCCATCCATGACCCCTGAGTTGTTAACCATTTTGAATTGCCTTGTTTATATGCCCTGGTACTTTATAAGAGATAAAACTACAAGTCTGTGATCATTACATAAGAGTTTGACTTCATTATATGCCTGTTTTTCTTTCTCTGTGCTTTTAACCTTTACTTAGGAGCTGCCTCAGGTCTGTACTTACACACATTTTCTTTCCCAAGTAACTTTTCTTTCTGGCTCAATTCTAGGCACACTTGATATGGCTTCACTGCTCACTTATTTCTTTCTGATAAAATAACCACTTATCCATAAAGACCAAACCTTAACGAGTTCAGCCGACCAACAGGCCGTCCCTGCCTCCTTTCTGCCCGTCTTCACAGGTGTCAGGTCAGTGCTGCTCCTCTAAACACTCAGATCTGGGATACTTGCCCAAAGCTACTGAGGTCTTGCATAAACCAAATAATGGCAAACTTGATTTCTCATAAGAATATTTGGATATGGTTTCATAAGGCTTAAGACAGGAATAATAACTTCATGTGTCAGGTACAAATACCTAAATTTAATAAGTTCAACCTCTAATATAATGTAAAGGAGAAAAAAAGGAGAGAAAGGAAAACAGAAAGTCTAACCTGAGCATTTTTCTTGTGAGAGGTATCCACCACCAGCACTCAGGTGAAAAGGTAATTATCTCCAGCTAACACTGGTAGAATCTGACCATCATATCGACATTTAGAAACTAGCCGTGAGTAAATCTTTCTGCTTAATGACTCATATGTAATTTGAAATGGAAATAGAATAATATGTTTGAAGTCTATATTATGCATTTAAATAGATTAAAGAGAGACTAAACAATTAGTGATAATATGTGTGTGCATTAATGCAAGAGAGAATCAAGTCTTTCAAGTCTTTCAGATTGCCAAGAGGCCTCCCTGGTTTAGAAATGGGAGGAGAGTTGGCTCACTAAAGGATTAAAATACATTATCCTACAGGGTAAATGCATTATTCCTGATGCACCAGGATATTTTTGATCCTGAGATGAAAGTTTTACAGGCTTAGATAAGTAGATTGGTTTGGATATCTGAAGAATTAAAAGCAGATTTGTCCAGTAAGAGAACAGAAAACAAAGCAGGGGGATGTCCTGGTCAACACCAGTTGCCGGGGCTTTAAAATCAGAGATTGGTGGTGGTATCAGGGATGGGGCAGGTGTCTCTAGGATGCTATACCTGCAATGATTTTGGAGCACATAAATGGGATTTTTTTTCCCATCCACTAGCAGGAGCGGGCTGTGCCTGGCTTGCATCAGAGAAGTCCTAACTGAAGCAGTATGGTAATTATTTACTGTATGGAGCTTTTTAGCAAGTGTCCTGCTATAAATATTTAGTTGTAACACTGCAATTCTTTCCCTGACTACAGTGCTGCAAACTGTAGTTAAATCTTTTGTTATCGTTATTTTTTCTCTCTCTTGAGAGCTGCCCAGAATAACTCAAACCAAGTCTTTGGGAAGAAAAGACTTGTTTCACTCTCTAAAAGGAATACCATAATGTTTATGCTGAGTGGATGAGGAAGCCAGGTTCAGATAATCAAGTTGTAGTTTGTAGGCAGGGGAAAACACTTTTCAGCTTTGGAAAAGCAGTAAATTAAATTTGCAAAGGCCTGATCTTTCTCAAATGGCAAACAATATACTGAAAAGACCCTTATTTCAAGAACTGTATTTGAACTTCAGCTCAGTATTTTAAAAATGCTTGCACCCAGACTTCAATGAAATTACTGCAGTGTGTGCCAGTGGCAGACCCCTGAAGTGCAGTAAGAATTTAGCTGAGGAGATGATGATGCTGGAAAACTTGGAAAAACTGGATTGCTTTGTAGGGTGGCTAAGCAATGGCTTGGTTGCTTGAGTTGTCATGTCATATGACAAGTCTGTCTTCCCTCTGGATCCTGGGATCAGGCCATTTCAGGCTAACTGGTTATGAACCCTGCTCAACAGCATCGAAACCCAGAGGAATATTTTCAAAAATAGAATGGGTTTCACAGGCTGAGGAAGGACAGCTGCTATAGAGGAGTGCAAACACCCAAGGAAGGAGCCTCTCTCATGTGTTAATTTAAAACCCCTCTGTAAATGGATGATAATTTCTACATTAAATATACATGTACATATTGTTAATCTGTTTGATAAATAATTCAGTGCTATAATGCCATTGAAAAAAACCCAGAACACTAAGCACGGATTTGGTAGAGCATTGTATATTGTATTAAGCTTCATCCCTCTGTATACACCAAACCATCCTTCCTTTCTGTTTTTCACCTTTTTTTTTTTTAAATAAAGAAAACTGAAGCCAAGGCCACACTGGATAAGGCTTTGACCAATCTGGTCTAATAGGTGTCCTTGACCACTTCAGGGGTGTTGGAATGAGATGATCTTTTAAGGTCCTTTCCAACCCAAAACATTCTATGATTCTATGGAGCAAATTGCTCTTGCTTTTTATTTATCCCATTATCAAATGCAAAGTAGTCCATGAGAATTGCTAGTTCATCCCTCTGTTATGAATGGTAGAGGACTGTTTATCAGATTAAACTTTAATGGATTTAAAATCTTTTAAACTGACAAGGATCATATGGGACCTTGTTTGTAGTGCTGTGGTGAGCATGTCCCTCCTCTTTCTCCCTCTCCCCACAGTGATGATCAGGGACTCCCCTTTGAAGGCAGGATGCACAGCCCACGTGAGGCTGTGGGGACACATCCCTTCCTTGGGGCAACAACACATGTCTGCAACCACAGCAAGAGAAACTACTCATGGTAAGATTGAATTGTTCTGCCATTGGTTTGAGGCAGGAGCCATTGCGATGGAAATCAGACTTTATGTCCTGTATCAAATCTCCTTTCTTATGGGAGAGCTCATCCCACTGCGGAAAGCTGAAATAAATAATCAGATGAGAAGATGAGGGCAGTGTCAATATTAATTTGGGGTTTTAACACTTATTGAGCTACAATCCTCATTCAGTAGAGAGGTTTGTTGGAAATTAAGTTTCTGAGGATGACGATCACTGTTTATCGAGGTGTCCTGCTCTGAAGGAGGGTTACATAAACCAGAAGACTTTTAAGGACACATAGTAGCTTTGCTTTCCCCTGGCACCCAGAGATTTACCTCTTGTCCTAGACATGACAAAGTTAGTGGCAGCAACCAGAGATGCTGTGTCAGCATTTGGTCAGGCCTGTAAACCCCCAGCTTCAAAGAACTGGAAGAAATGGATGCTGTTGGATGAGGTATGCTTTGACATCAGAGACCTGACCTTGGATACTGTTTGCAGACGGAGGATGTTGACCTTCTGATGAAAAGCTTCTATATTGAGCCTGTGAAGGCCAACATCCCTTGCTTTCTACAGGCAGGTCTCTCCCCAAACCAATGCTTGGCCTCACTTGTCACTGAACAAAATTGCACCAAACAAGCAGAAAAAGGGCAAGGCCCTCCAGTGAAGAGAACTTTGATTTATGATTATGTTCACAAATTAAAATTATAAGTGATTCAGGCATGTTGCCATTTCTCTGTGAGGACTCTAATCATGAGGGATTTGTGAAATCTGAGTGTTTCATGGATTGCACGATGAGTTATTATCAGTCCAGTAGTTTTGATCAGAAAGTGTAATTTCTAATCAGAGCTCCCTGTTCCTTCTTCAGATGCTTCAATCACCCAGGTGGGACAGAAACCACACATGAGGTCAATGGCTAATCACACAGCTACCTATGAGGCAATCCTTTATGACTCGAGCATTATTCATCCAAACTGCTCTGAGCATATTTATTAAAAAATACATGCTATCATGTTCAGCTCAGTAATGACTCCTTTCCAAGCTGGAATTTTCAGAAGAAGGGGAAAAGACAGTGGAAGAATCGTAATTGGAACATGATGAGAGTACCTCCTGCCTTCCCCTCCCTCATCACTACAGGAGCTCAAAGGGGTAATTGGATATTCATACAGGAATGGGCTGAGAAGCTAAATCAGTCTGCATATCAGCCAAATGCTCTATCTTTTGTTCACAGCAAACTTGAAATGAATGTTGCAAAGGCAATCATTTCCAAAATTGCTTTTTTGAAAAGGCATCACAGTTACCGAGATGCTTCAGAAATACTGGGAATCTTTGGGGGAAAAAAAGGATTTATCTGCACAGGATGTGTCAGTGCAAGGGATATTTGTCCATGCATAGCACTAGGAAAGCAAAATTATGTAGCAGAAACAGGAGACAAGGGACTCATGGAACTGAAGGCTCCCTCCATGAGTGATAATATTTGGCCTTACCATCAAAACGAACAATGCAGCCATAATAAGACTGCCATAATAAGATAATGTGGGGTTTAGCAACCCCTATCAAACATACAAGTTACTCAAAAGACTGAGCAATTGCCTCAAAAATTTAGTGGCTTTTCTGTTATCCCTTTATTAATGACTGCATTTTTGATTCAAAAAGCTAACTGTTTTCTTTGTAGAGTGTCAAATTTTTAAGTGAGCCCCATTGTACATGCTACATAAATATTTCAATGGTAAAATACAATTTCCTGTTTTTCCATTGTGAGTAAGAGAAAATATACTAGGATTTTAAAAAATTGTGGTCATGGTATGGGGATGATTTTTGTTGTCTGTGTCTGCATTTCCTTGTTTTGTATCACAGATTTTATGCAGTCATTCCCAGAATTTCCTAACATGACTATTTTTCTTCCTGGAAGATAACTCTACCTCAGTGGGTAGAGTGGGTTGGGTTGTATGACAATATCCTGATTTTGGGATCTGATCAGTAACAGAAACAAGTATTTTCCATGACCAGTAAGAGATAAAAATCATCGGTTACATTAGAGTGCAACACAGAAAATTAACTGAAGCAACAAAGCTAGAGAGAAGAAAAGGATATATTGGGCAAGATGCTTTTCTCTGTGTATCCCTCCTTTCCTTTTTGTGTCTGATAACCTTGAAAAAATTGTTTCTTTGTTTCTCCATCTAAGCACCAGCCAGGTAACAGCATAAGCAGAAATAAGATGAAGCACCTGGCAACATTTCTGGATCTCGAGCTGAAATGGCAACTGCAAAAGGGGCAGAAGGGAAGTGCAGTTTCTGCAGGAGAATCCTTGTCACTCCTGTTAATGAATGCCTCTGGCATGCAGACCCCGGTCCTTATCACACAGGGCAGGAGCTGAAGCTCTCAGGTCATTTGGACAAGTAATGCCAAAGGTTATGAGGCTGTAATAGGTATGTGCACTTTTGTCATGTCATTTGCAACCCAGGACGGTTTCATCAGTGCTAGGGAACATTCAAAGAGTGCAGACAAAAAAAAATAAAAGAAAAAAAAGATATTGGAAAGTAAGAGAACAGAAAAGCCAAATCACATAGCTGTAAGAGGTAACAAGAAACATGTGAAAATGAAAACTACCTCCATGTATGTCAATATTTGCCATCTCCAGCAGCATGACCTCCAGAACAAAGGCGAAGGGTTCCCCGCTGCCTAGTGACAGAAACAAAAACAAACACTTCCTACAACCCGGGCCTGACTGCAGCGCTGGTAAGTAATCTCTTATTTATGTATTCCGCTCTGAGGATAACCTTAGCTGCAGAAACGCCTGGCATTTCGGCAGGACAAGCCCCTCTTTGGGAGACTCACAATAGGCAAGCGGCAGGCGCAGGGGCTCCCCGCTGTGTGCTGCAGGAAGGGCTGTCATTTCCCTCCTTGGTTTCTGTGCCTTTGCAGGGGTATAAGGCCTTATTCATGGAAACAAAGGAAGGAATACAGCGCATATGTTCCCACCTTTTTCTCCCCTACTTCAGCATATTTAGCAATTACCGTGAGATCCAATGCTGGGGCGATGACTTCTCGCCTTCATCCTCCTATAAAAAATGCATTTGCAGGATCATTCCCAGCAAATTAGTCAAATCAATGAGTCGGTTGTCATTAGATGAGAATGTAACACAAAGTCTCATTACTTTTCACATTGTCTCCTCCCCAGAAACCACAACTGCCTGATTCAAATAGTACATGAGAGTGAGGTCTGGCGATATTTCAAACAAACCCTTATCCCTCACTGCACAGTCCCTCTCTTCCCTGCCCACACCAGTCAGCTCCTCACGAGCAGTTGTGCCATGGGCAGCTCAGACATCAAAACCTGTATCCTTCCTTAGAAAAGATTAGGTTTGGGCTTGCTTGGGTCCCTAACCTACCCCAAACCCATCCATGTGAGCTGTAGGGATGGACGGCCAAGGGGTAGAGGAAAGGAACCGTGTCCCTGCCTTACAGCCCCTGCAGTGTGGTATCGACGGTACTGTGGAAGAGAGAGATGCTGGAAGAAAACCAGTCTCCACCAACATTATGCACTTTCCCTGGGGTTGGAGAGGGGGTTAGGCTAAGTTCTCATTTGGAATCAGTTCAGTCAGACCACACACCCATTGGTCTTCTTGACATCCTGTCATTTATTCCTCCAGATCTCTAGGTGAGGAACACCTCAACAAGGGGCAGATGCTGCCCTGGGAGAACAGTGTTGTTGATCCTATCTCCCTCTGCTCTCTTCCAAGGGGTGGTGTGGGAAGATGGATTCATTCACAAATGTAAATGCTGGCTGTCAGAGAGGGCAAGGGATTAGCTTTAAGTAAGAAGAGAGAGGTGGCAGTGCATGCTGTCAGGCTCATTAGGGAAGCAGGAACCGTATAGCTGGGCTATTTGGTAATGATCTACCCAGTCCCTCCTTCCTTTGTTTCTTTAACAACCCCTCTGGCTCAGGCCAGACTCCTCAGGCTTCCACATTTTCACTTTAAAATACTATAGCCCTACTACATTTTAAGACAAGTCAAGGAATCCAATGCACATGCAAGAAGGATCTGCACAATATGAGATGTACTATTTTTACAGTAAACCTGGATGGCTCTCAAGCTACTTAAACACAGAAAAGAAAATGCAACTGGTGTTTACTGCGCACACAGCACAGCCATCCTCCAAAAAGGGTCAGCCAGTGGTGGTTACACTGACACATGGATCAGATTTAGACTGGATATTAGGAAACATTTCTTCACAGAAAGGGTTGTCAGACATTGGAAGAGGCTGCCCAGGGAAGTGATGGAGTCACCGTCCCTGGAGGGATATGAAAGACACTTAGGGGCACAGTTCAGTGGTGGACTTGGCAGTGCTGGGTTAAGTTGGACTTGATGATCCTGGAGGTCTTTTCTAATCTAAATGATTCCATGATTCTATAATCCCTCATCTTGGACTTAGGTCCAAGCTCTCTTGGAAAATAATCCAGATTGTAGATAGGGGGGTCCTAAAGGCACAGTTTTGTAGTTCAAACTTTTGCTGAAAGAGGCCCTCCCACTCTCCTCTCTAACCCTGGCCATACCTTTCCATCACCAGCCCCATCTCAGCAGTTCCACTTGCATGATTATGTGACAAACGGGATCAGCTAACAAACCCAGCCAAAAATCAGACCTGTAGGAAAACAGTAGATTTCAGCAGAATCAGTGTACTGACTGCATTCTCTGCACAGTCACATGATAGAATGCAAAATTTTCAGTGTGGAGGTGCAGCTGGAGGTGAGAGGGTGCAGGTGGGAAAAGGTGGAGAGTCTGAGATCAGTAAAAGCTAAATTACCTTGACAGGAACTCAGATTTTGCTGCCCATTTTGGGCCCAACAGGTGCTTCAGGCCATAATAGATGTGATACAGAAATATACCTGGGAATTTCACCCTCTAACTCCTGAATCAAGCCCATAACTTTAGCTAAAACCCAATATTTTTTTAAAAAATCATATTCATTACCACTACAGCTGTGGATCACTGGCCTGTGGAAGGATTCTCCTACCCTGTAGTTCCTTTCTCATTGAACCCCTTTACTTCTCCGCAGGTATCTATACCAAAGTATAAACTTTAAGACTTCTGTAGAAATTACCTGAAAATTGGTCCATATTCCATACTTTTGAAGCTTTTAAAAGGGATTTCTCCAGCAGTGAAGTCAGTGCTGGATGGGTTTCTACTCTCCCTTCCCTACTTAATGGGAGAAGAGTGCATTCCACACTTATTTTTTTTCACCGGGACAAGGCTCTTTGTAGTGTGAAGGTGAGGAGGAAAGTTAAAATATTTTTTCTAATCCTTCAATAAATGCATGTGGAAGGTTTTCTATTAAAAGTCCCTTTTCACTTTCACACAAAGGAATTTGCATTTACATGCTTCCACGCTCAGGAAGCCTGTGGCTTCATCACCTTCTCTTCCTGACAGTGAGAGCTGAGGTCATGATGCCCAGGTTTAACTAAGGGTGGTTTCTCATCCTCTAAGAGAGAAAACTTTGTTATTTTTGCTAACAACTGCACATTTGCTTGCAAATGCCACATTCAGGTGCACACAATAGTATATAGCAGAATATAAATTTTCTATAACAAGTCATGCAAACAGGACATCATTCACATTACAGCTCGGACAAGAATGCTTTAAAATACATGCAAAGCAGCCAAATGACTTGTAGATTGCTATATTGATGGGTTTATTTTATTTATTATTCCTTCAGCTCTTTGAGCTAATAAAGCTGAGAAAGAAAATTATGTTTACTTGGAGAAAAAAGATACTATAATATACCCCAGACATTTTCTTATTTCTGGGGGTTCTATAAAGGCACTTTATATCACCTTGAAAATATGCTAATGCATAAAGGCATAAAAATCATTCTCTTGCCTGCAGCAGACAACTTGGCAAAAAAATTATCTGGGTGCAATATCTGTGTTCTTTGAAGACTGTTAAGAGTCTGCATAGTGCTGTTGCTTTTGTAAGAGAAGACTAGGAGTAAAAATATCAGAACTGTGTGAAGTGTACAAAATACGTGGAAAGCATAAAAGTTCAAGGTTTAATGTAATTTTCTTTTAGTTTCACCTAGAAACAGTAAAAGCTTCAAAATACAATGGAAGTTTGCCCAGGACTTAAATTCAGCTAATCTTTTAAAGCATATGATTATGCTGTCTTAATTCAATGATTTTTTTGCTTTCACACCCTTCTGTTCTTCTGGTCCTTGGTGTTCAACATGCTCCATTACCATGAGGAAATGCAAAAGCAGGAAACATGAGAAACTTAATTAAATTGCAAATCTCCTTAGAAATCCATGCAGTCTACTCTTGCAAGCCAAAAGTTTTTCAAGACTGTAACAACCATTTTTTGGATCCATATCTGAAATGGACACCACCATTCTCTTCCCTTCTATCATCCACTGAGGTTTTTTTTCTCACTTTTCCAATCTTCCTTTTCTGGAAGCAGATCTAGGCTCTTCATTAGTGCATGAGTTGATTTTTTTGGCCAGTAAAACTTAGTCTAGGCTTAATCTAGGTTTCATTTTGCTTTTCCTGCAAAAGTGTCTGTTTTACTCAGTTGAAGAGGGAGTAAGACTTTTTCCAGCATTCTTTCTCTTAAATTCAGTAGGTCTGCTAGAAATTAAAAAGTGCAAAACCTCAGCTAAGTGATAAATTACTGCAGTTGAGCCCTATATCCTGGAAAATTAAGGACCATTTTCATTTGGTTTGGTTAAGTTTGGCTCTGTAAGTGGTATCTTTGCTGGGTTTTATTTGTCTCCCACATTCCAGCCCCATGCTCCCCCATACCATTGCCACTGTTTCGGCTCTCCCTACAGAGGTATGTAAAAGCAAGGCATAGTTTTCAAGCTTTGAACTTTAATTAAATAGGCGTGGGCTACACAGTGCAAATATTTCCTTTCACACAGGAAAGTGCAAGACAAGACCAGGTGTGATTTGTCCTCTCCTCCCTGTACTACTTATCCCATTCACTCTCATTTCTGCTGTCCATTGGCACAGTTCAGTATAATTCTCCAAGACTGAGGAGGAAGCCATTTACTCTGGGGAAGTTGGCAGACTTGGTAGATAAACAGACAGATTTAGTGAAACTAATGTTTGCTCAATATTATAAGTGCTGTAAGGCTGTAGGATCATAAAATCCTAATAAAAGCATGGATTGCTGTCCATAATCATAGAATAGTAGAATCATTAAGGTTGGAAAAGACCTCCATGATCATCAAGTCCAACCTTTGACAGAACACCACCTTGTCAACTAAATCATGGCTCTAAGAGCCACGTCGAGCCATTTCTTGAACACTTCCAGATACGGTGAGTCCGGTGCCTCCCTGGGCAGCCCATTCCAAAGCTTGGCAACCGTGATGCAAAAATAATCTCTGGGTAATCCTGTGAACCACTGTATGTTGATAGACACCCAAAGCCAAAAATGATCGGATTTAATCATGACATGGCTTAATAGATTTACATTTCACACAAGTTTCCCTGGGGGGAAATAAAGATGCAGGTAACTGCTCTATGGAGCATTCTTGGACGAACAAAGTATATCCTGGTCAGATCCACGTGGGTAATATGTAGCATTTCAGCTTAATCTGAGGCAAAGAGACATCTTGATATGCATATGACTATCTAGGTACTAGCCCAGTAAAAGCAGCCTGTTAGCAGGTAAAACTCACTCAGTGCCAGATTTTCAAGAGGAATAGATATTTCAGCAGGAGTTAAGTCTTTCTGCACATCTTTAATAAGAATCCTTTTTGTGTTCTTACACCTGCCTGCTCTTAAGGATTTAAAGGGTGACTAGGGGCAGGAGGATGTTTTTCATTATTAAACACTGGCAAAATTTTTAATTTTTTGTAAGATATGGTAAAGGTAGGTATCAAAAGAGAACTGCATGTATTTGCTCATATATGAAGCTTATTTCATTCTGCATTGAAAATATGCAAGTTTCATCATATGAATACTTTTTTAAATGAACTTCAGAAGAATAATAGAATGGTTTGTGTTGGAAAGGACCTTAAAAATCATCAAGTTACACCCTCCTGCCATGGGGAGGGAATAACAAACTCTACTTGAATTAAAAGCAAAAAAGTTAAATAAGATAGGGAATCCAAGTCCATTCAGGGTTTCTCAAAATCCCAGATATTGATTAAAATTTTATTTTTAATTTATTTTTTTTTCAAACAACAAAGTTTCAGACCCAACCCCTATGTTTCTTTGTTCAGTTTTCAAAAGAAAGTAACTTTAAACATATTCCCCATTAACTAGAAGTTAATCCTATACAAAGAATAAAGACTTGGCTGTGAAAGTGGGTTTTACCCTGCTTATAAGGCTCCTGGGGGAAAAAAATGTAATATAAATGCATCAAAAACCCAACACAAGGGTCTAAGTCTGCAAATACTTGCACCTGCACTTATACATGGAAAGTAGGATCCCCACCCAACAAAAATCAGTGGGATTTCTGGCCTCAGCTCCAACAAGGTCACTGTTTCTCCTTATGAGCAGGTCAGACTAAATGAGAAGGACTGTGCTTAATTAGCTGCTCCACAAACACAACTACTCACAAAGGGTTGTAGCTGTGCTTTTAATTCCCTCCTAACTTAAAGAAAAATTATTTCCAAGTGTCAGTTTTATTATCTTGATAATTTGTCTGTACATGAATCACTGTGCCAGCTGGGCATGCAATAATGTGAGCACCACTCTTTTTAAAAAGGGGTTCGACCAAGCAAAGTGCTGAACATCCTTTGCAGACATTCAGTTCTTTGGAAGGAGCAGAGGAGGCTTTGCAGTGGCATTGGATCCCCAGCTGTTGCCAGCACAGAGCTGGAAGAACAATTCACTATGTGAAATTCTGAACAAGTTGCTAGCTGAAACATTAAGAGCAAAAAGAAGAGGATACCATGAGGATTTTCCAGTTTACATGGAAAGAGGAATTTTTTCTTTCATTTAATAAGCAGGTAATAAATAGTTTTCAGAGTCAAGAGGGAAAGTCACAAGCTGTCTGCTTTTATTGCATGAAGTCCGGGTTACATTTCCTCTCATGTCTTCATCATCACACACTATGTCAGAAAAAAAGTGGTTATTGACTTAAGCACATGCAGCATTAAAAGTCAGAAGTGGAAGCCAGTGCCATCCAGGCGTGCTCTGTTGGGAACTGCCAGAAAAGTAATGTCTTCAGCTTCAGATGAGCTGTGAAACGTGGATCAAAAGAGACTTTGAGGGAACTATCATCATTCCTGTTTGTGGCAGAAGCACCGAGGAGCCTGGCAAAGCGAATCTTGGTTTAGACAGATTGAATCCAACCTGGCTTTAAGAAGGAGAAAAACTAGATTCCTGACAGATTATTTATTTTAAGCCGTTGCCAGGTCACATCTCAGGATTTTCCTTAAACCTTTCATGTCAAATGACGTGTCATGTGCTGCACTTCACCAACAGCTGCAGCTTCCCTGTAAATATTTTATATGGCTTCGATTAAACATCTGCTTTGCTGGCACGCTGAGCCTGTGCCTGACCTTGACTCCTGTCAGGATAATGCGCACCTCAGGGCATGTCAGTGTCTGAAATTACATTTGAATAAACCTCCAACTTCATAAACAGGGACACCTCACCATCCTGTATCCAGGTGAAATGGATCTTCTCCAGGAAGAACAGTCTGGCGGAGCAAGACTTCCCCTCACACGTAGTCACGTTCAGCTGCAGCAAACATGTGCAACACACATGATGGCAATATGCAGGAACAGAAGGTGTCCATCTTCTTGAAGAAGCAAGGCCTGGATGGGAACTGACTACTGAAGTTTTCTTCCAAAGAAAATCAAAACAAGAAGCAGAATGTGAGAGGTTCAGAAATAGCATCTTTCTGCTGCTCAGCAGGGAGCGAAGCTATTCACCGCCCCAATGAAAATTACCTTGTACTCTCACTGTAATGGCTTAGATATCTCTGTGCCCAGGTGAAAATAAAGTAGATTATTTTTCTTTCCTGAGTTTAACACCAGACAAAATATTTTAAAGTGGCGACCCTCATGCTGTTTGTAACAAAATGCAAGCAGAGAAAGAAGCTGCAAGCTCTATTACAGGATGACAAAAAATTACAAAAGGAGAACTGGGAAAACAAGGAGAAATAAATAGGATCCAGACCTAGCTTGCTGCACTATGCAAATCAAACTGCCGTTGGAAGAATTCAAGGCCAGGCTGGAAGAGACTTTGAGCAAACTGATCGAGTGGAAGGAGTCCCTGCCCATGGCCAGAGTATTGGAACTGGACGAACTTTAAGGTCCCTTCAAACTCAAACCATTCTATGATTCTCTGCATTATTCACTCACCATCTGTCAGATCTGAGTTTCTCCAAGGTTTCAAAATAAGAGTCTGGATTATTATTTCAGGATGCAGCACCTCTTTATCTGAAGAAAATACACTATTAGTTCAGCAGAGAAGATGGAAAGTATGTGCCAAGGGTCAAAGGTAGCCTTGCACATGTCTCAGAAGTGCCTGGCACTCCAGACACATTTAAAGAGCTTGTTTCACACAACATCAGCAGACAAGTTGCAAAGAATTAGGTGTAAAGAACTGAAAATCTGTAAACTTCAGAAGATAATCACATGCCTAACAGTAATGTTAAACATATTTAAAAATAGTTGTTTCTGTGACCTGGAAGCTGCTGAGCCCTGCCACGTCTGTTGCTCAGAACCATCGAAACACATTTCCAGTTAAAGCTGCTGTTAACAGCAATGCAAGACAAACCCAGGCTTTCTGTGAAAACGGGCCAGAGGCACCAGCCTACAGCTTGTCAACCTTCTCAACCTGTACCTTTCATTTTTTGGGGGGTAAGGAAGTTTTGTGTCTCATTCCTAGTCTGGTAATGGGTACAACCATGCAGAAGTCTCCCCCAAATCCTTGGACAACTACAGGACACATTCTTCAGCTATCAAACAGCAGGTTTGCAACTTTTCAAGTGCTGTCAGTCCAACTTGCTATAATTTTGAAAGGTATAAGGTCCTGAGCAGACAAGTATTTCCTTATCAAGTCCTCAGCACTTGTTGCAGCTTCAAATCCCCAGGAGGGCAAAGCCCTCACAACGGAGGCTTTATGAATGAAACAGCTATCAGGGTTTCAGGTGGTGAAAGGAGAGATGTGTGTGCTTGCCCCTCATGTTATATGGTTATGCACACTTTTGCTAAGAAAGCTAGATCTGTGCAGGACCTGCTAGCAGATTTATGGCTTGCTTTACAGCGCTGTAGGTTACTTGGAGAACACCACAGTAGCTTCCTGTACTGTTATTTTAAAGCAGGTTTTCTGTTCCCGTCGATCACAGGAGCCGGGTGTAAGCTGAGCTGAGACCTTTCCAAGGCTTAATTCTCCATGTGAAGGGCTCAGAGGGAACCCTGCCTTCGAGGGGGAGAGATACATGCTCTGCTCTGAGTGGGGGTAAAAGTCAACATAAGCTGTTTGTCCTTGAGCAACTACAACAGTTTCAATTTCCCAGCAGCAGAAAGCTTTGTCCATGACAGAAATGACAATTGCCCCACAATTCAGAGAGAAAATGATTCCTCCATGTTTGCAATTAGATTTGTGTGCCTGTGTCCTACATTCTTACAGGGTGTAATATACCACTTGAGGGATGCTGTTGCTAATCAGTGGGTGGCCGCAAGCAGAAGTGCTTTCACCTGGTGTCTTGTGAAACCTAGACTGAGTTTATATCCTAGAAATGCATCTGTGGCTTGAAATATATATTCTCACAGAAAAAGAAAAGAGAGAGAATGAAGCTTAGTGTAAAACTTTGCTGAATATTTTCAGGTCCTGGTAAACTCTTAGAAACACAGAAGAATGGCAGCATCAGAATCTGTGTATCTAAATCTTTTTTCCTATGCTTTTTTTTTTTTTTTTTTTGTGTGATAGAGCCTACATTTCCAAGGTAGGAAATTAAGTTTTTCCTCGTGGTTGGTTGAGTATATGAATGATGAATTCAAAATTACTTCTTCCTCATCACCTACCTCTGTCCTTTGCTTAAGACAGGACAAACGGATGTTCCCAGTTCCTACACATCCCATTTTATAAGGGATTATTATGAGAAAAGCTTATTAATCTGGTCAAATTGTTCAGAACAGTGTTTGAAGGATTATTTAACAGCAGGTTCTCTCTTTTTCCCCCCTGTTATCCATTTTATGTCCTTTCTGTTTGCTCAGCAGTTTATAACCTTAGTCATGGTACATTGCATTTCCCATAGAAATGGCAGTGTTTTCAGTGACAAGCATTTGACATGCTACAAGGAGCAAACATAGGAAAAGGTAGGGCTAACAGGGTACCAGGCAAAAACAGGGACAGCTTTGCTTTTCTTCATATGCTAGAAAAGCAGAATTTTTATTATCTAAAGCTTTTTGCCAACAAGATTAATTTGTGGCAGTTTTATTAAGGTAAACATTTTTTTCCGCCTTTAGAGTCTGTAAATGTCTCTCTTTCTCCAGCTTTCTGTCCTTTCCCTATTCTTTGGTTGTCCTGTGTGTCTTGTGGTCTGCCTTAACAGTAATTCATCTTTCCACTTTTAAAGACACCCTCCACCTGGACCTTCTCTCAAACTACTTCTGGTTCATCATGGGAATTGTGTCTAATAATTTCTCACCTTTATAATGTGGTGGTTTGGGAGAGTTCATTTCTCATATGTGTGATAGAGCTTGTTTCAACAAGAAAAAAAAGAGATGGCAGGTTCATATATCCAAAAGGAAAAAAACATTGGGTGTGATAGACCTGAGATCTATTAAAAACAGTTGGAATCTGTAGCCACACTCACTTATGGTCTATGAGGATGCAGACTATTTTTTTATCAGCAATAAAACATATGTCCTGTAGATGAGCTGCATCAAAGTTAGAAATAGTTTAATATCTAAGTGTTAATTTCACTGTTTTATTAATTAAAGACTAACTGCTGTTACCCTGTGTTGAGAAAGTTGCTTTGATCTAACTGTATGTCTGCGATATGAAAGTGAAATGATAAATGGCATTTAACACATCTGGCAGGATAGTTTTACAGAGAAAAACTACAAAGTGATTATAATAATAATTTGTGTTTCTTTTGTGGTGTGTTCTGAAATATCTTTAATCTTGGGAGCTGTACTGTAATGGAGAAAGATTAAATACTATAGAACCACAGAATAGTCTGGGTTGGAAGGGACCTTACAGACCATCTTGTTTCACCCCCTGCCGTGGGCAGGGATCCTCCCACTAGACCAGGTTGCTCCAAATCCAACCTGGCCTTGAGGACTTCCAGGGATGGGACATCCACAGCTTCTCTGGGCAACTTGTGCCAGGGCCTCACCATCCTCGCAGTAATAATAGTTATTTAGAATTTCTTCTTAGTAACTAACCTATACCTACCCTCTTTCAATTCCTTTCAGTGGTTCATCCCACTCTTGTCAGCCAAGTTCCTCTGTGATCACCCCACTGCCTCCAAGCCAGAACTACCTGAAGCTCCCCCCAAACACTGAACTTAAATGTAGGGAAAAAATAAATGCCAAATTCACTAGACACTGTGTTTCTAACCTGAGAACAGTTTTTCCTGTATCTCCCTTATGGAAGGGAAAGAACAAAAAAGATTGCAGATTGTTTTGGCTTCAAGAAATAAATCTGATGCTTTAGATTTTCATGAGGTCTCTCATTGTTCTCTCTTTCCAAATCATTCTGTGTTTCTGCTTTCTCTGGAGATAGACATGCATTTTCCCCAGCTTTTTCTTTAGTGGATCTAAGGGGTCATAACTCTTGCTATGTGGCAAAGAAGTAGGCCAATATCTGAAGTCCCCTGATTAATACACATATATTGCTGAGTTTCAGGCCAGGACGAGTGTTATTCAAAATTACAAGCCTCCAGCTCAAAGAAAAACTAACAGAAATGCTGACAGAAACTAAAGCTGCTCTAACAGCGAATGACTGCAAACAAATGAAAATTTTTTTCCCTTGAACTATTAATTATTCTGCCTTGGAAGGATTAAAAAGGACTTCTGACTGACCCAAGTTCTCCTTTGAAAACAGAAAGAGAAATACAGTATTCCCTGAGTCCCTGACTAGTTTAAAGACTTATTTGTTAAATTTAAGACCTGCCAAACCCAAGCTATTATTTTCTTGCTGCTTTGTATCTAGCAGTTTCTTATAGAGAGTGACTTATGGAACAATTCAGGACTTTTGTACCAGCAAAAATAACCATCATAAAACTTATGGAATATGATATTAAACTGAAATATACACATAACATATTAATATACAACATTTTTTATAACAACAGAAAACCTCTGAAGGGTTTCAATATAATTAACAATGCTATTAAAAATTGTGAAATAGCATTAAATTTGATAGGTTTACTGTGAATAAAAATAGCCTAAGTTAGTTTTCTTTATAAAGTCAAGTACTGTTTAAAAAACTTGTGTGGACTTTCGTGGTAACACAAGAACTGAGTTTAAAAAGTTCAGTGTCAGTATTAGACTCCTTTTTAACTTTAAAACAATCAAAACATTTAATTTTTTAGCTTATTTTCACTAGGACAATTCCAGGTATTAAACTCAACCTCGTTTTCATTTGGCTTTGAAGAGACATTTAGAAATTTCCACTCAGGAAATAATTATAATAATAATAATAATAATAATAATAATAATAATAATAATACTTGTCTAAAGGAGGAGTTTGCTAACAAAGCTCATAGCAGCTTAGGGAGCTGTATCTGAAACCTGTAAGGGAAGAACATGGTGCAACCTCTTCAGCTACTGCCACAGCCACGTCTGTAATGACCTTGGAAAGATTTGGGCAGGTTGACTGACTGATGGCTGCACTTCTTCTCTCTGAATATCCCACCCACCGGGAATTAAATTACAGTAGGAAAAGCTGGACTTTTTCTTGCAGAAGAAATGCAGAGACCATCTCTGTAACCCTGATGACAGAGAATTGCCAATAATCACAAATGGGTATTTCTCTGATCTGAAGGGAGTTGGTTGGTGTGGTTAATCAGGTCTCAGATGGACAGACAAGAAGATTTATACAGCTCTTCTTTGGTATGGGGAATTAAGAAAAAAAAGCAAACAGGCAGAAACTGATTTCCAAGAAAGACAAGCAGTCTGGAACACTGTTTAAATAAATCAGTGTGTTATTGATATGAATCGATTCATCGGCGCAAGTAAAAATAGGTCTAATCTTCAGACTTCTGCAATTCCTCTTTTTTTTTCTTTTTTTAAGTCCAGGAAATTTCTGAAAACTAATCTTTGCCCAGAATGTGTACATAGGTCTTGTCTCAAAAGACAAAAATGGTAATAAACCCCCCACATCCAATAGTTATTAGCAATGTAGTTGAAAGGGTCATTGGAAAAGACAAGCTCACTCCATCTGAGGGCCAGGTAAGACCCTGGGTAAAGAAAAGTCCAGAAATTTGGGATGGGGATTTCATGAACATGTTCCAGCTTGAACACAAACCCACCACAAGGTGCTGCTGACAGGAAGCAGAGCCAGGGGCAGCAGTGCTTCCCAGCTGCTCTGACAGGATGCTGTTGTCACCAACCATGCGTTTGGTCCTCTCAGTAGGAGTCACTCCCACTTATCCAAGACAGAAAAATGCTTAAAAATTGAGCTCCTGGCAGAGCTATTCAAAGTCTGAAAACTTAATTTTGCAATTTGGTGCAAGATTTCTGAGATTTCAAAGGAGCTAATATGCTGTCTTGGTAAAACGACTCTGTTTTTATTTATTGTTACACAGGAGCTCCTTTTTGGAAAGGAATACAGATTTTTACAAATATTTTGTCCAGGCAAACATTTGATGACAATTACTAAGAAGAAAAACATTTTCTCAGAAATAATTTTCTCTCTCTAGGGGAGGAAAGAAAGGAGGGTTTTTTTTTTGTGGGAAAATAGTTGAAATATGAGACAAGAGTGTTAAGCATTTTGTTTTGTAAAGCTCTCAGAAATGTGGTGTTTCATTGCTTTTGGCATTGTTTTCCAGCTCCAACGCTCATGTTTCAGTACTTACAACCCTACACAACGTGATATACATGTAACATCAGTATCTTACATAATCTGAAGTTCCCAAAAAAAAGGATGGGGTGACTCAGACACATGAGGAGCAGCTGCACAGCTGGCCAGGAGGAGACAAGCTCTGCTACTTCCAGGGTATAATGCACTGTCATACTCCTCGTGACTACCAAGGAAGGAAGCCTGGGAGATGTAAAGTGGCTTCTACTCCCCATGAACCTCCAGGAGGGCTGCAGAGAGGCATTAAAAGTTTCTTTGTTTAGGGATTTCTGAGGAGAACTACTCAAGTCTTGGAGTTTTCAATGTAAACTGCCGAGCTGAGCCCTGACTGCTTGTCTCTGCAGTAGCTAAGCCTCAACAAGAATTCACTTCCACCAGAAAGTGGCTTATTTATGGGTCAGCCATAACCTTTTCCTGCTTGTAACAACATCAGCTACTCCATGGTTGTATCCAACTGGAGAGGGCTTTTGCATATTTTTCTTCAGTCTGTCACTGCAGGAACAGAAAATGCAGGCTGCAAGTACAGAGCAAACACGCATGTGTTTGTTGATGTGGTGGAAAGGGGGACTGCTCTATTATTGGCTTTGTTACTGGCATCCTAGTTCCAGAACAGAATCTGACTTTATTAAGGTTGATTTTCATGAAACATTTGTTAATGATTTATATTCCTCCTTCGGTATTAATTTAAAGGACTGAGAGAGGTTTGGACCGTTACATTAAATACATTAACATGTAGTTTTGAGAGTATTTCTGGGCACGTATGCTAAATTTGAAAATTCAATGTACTTACAAAATTGCAAGTATAAATCAAACAACAACCAAAACATTTCCTCAGACCAATGGGTTTAAGTGCTCTCAACAGCGGGAAAAAGTGCACACTCTTTGCTATGCAAAATTGGCATGTATGGATTTGGAGCATAGACAGAGCTTTGCTAAGCTACAGTGATCTGTCGTGCTTAAATGTGTTTGTTGTTAGCAGGGCACAAGCACGATTCGATTACCGTGGTGTACCGAGAAAAAGAAAACTATGCTTGTATTGGGAAAAACAGAAAGAAAGCTTTTAGTAGCCAGTTTAAGGTAGAAGGGAGAGTTGTAGTCGTCATCTCAAGCATTCTCTATTTTGGTTTTTTAGAGGGCTTTTTTTGGAAAGACACAGACAAGAAGTTACCAAAACACTTACAAATTCACCACAGCACGTGACCTTCAGAGTGAAATTTAGTACTGCACCACATGAATTCTCATATTTTAGAGTTACATATACAGTTCATGAACAATCCTAGCAGTTAAAAATAGCTCCTAAAGCTTTCAATATAAATTCTGCAGCTCCGTGGGGCACGGATGCCCCAGGGGTGCTGGGCTGTGCCCCCAGCCTGGAGGCAGTGAGGGAGCACATCCCACACCTCCCTGTGTCCCTGAAGGTGTCACCACACTGGATCACCCAGCCAGGGAGCAGAGTGAAGCTGGGCTGAGGGGGTTTATAAACTCCCTGAACAGGGGTAACGCAGAGGAAACCAGAAAGAGCTGTGAACTGCTTGGTGATTACTGGAACCTACTTCAAGTCTCCATGGTATCTGCTCTGGCTGGTTAGATGAAAAATCCAGCCAGCTTGCAGAATTAATTAGACTGAGGCTTGGTAATTTTATGGAGCAATATGTACTCAGAGGTTCACTCTGCAGAACATCCAGCTCCTTCATTTTTATTTGCATAATTCACCTTCTATGAAGCAAGAAATCTGTGCTACTTCCACCAGAAGAGTTCATTAAGTCTATTGGGATTAAAATAATCTTTAAAGTAATTTTTCATCTTCCCACAGTGGTGGTTGTACTTGAATGTAAGGGAGACCTAAATGACACAGCTGTATTTGTTATCAATAAATCTACACCCTACTTTAAAAAGCAAAAGTGAGTGTGCTTTCTTCTCTGGTGCATCCATAATGGGCACACGGTTGCAGAGGATAGCAGATACTAAGTCAAAGATATTTCCCTTTAGTTATAATACACATGGGAATTAGGAATAATGACTATATCCTGGCATTTTGATAAGAGCCTGGGGACACAAATTGTCAAACACAGTACTGAAAAACAGTGGCAAAATATTTATCATTTTCAGCAAAATGCATATGCTGAGTTTGACTGTGCAAGTAGCCTTAGATATAAAGGTCTTACATAATAAATTAAATTAATTTCTGTATTCTTATTGTCCAGTGCAACCACCAAAAAGCAAATAGTGACCGGTTCTGTTCTTTTCTTTATGCTAATGATGTTTCTAAAATTCCATACTTGGAACAGTTATTCATCAAACTTGGGAACGAAAAAAAGAAAAAGATAATGAGCTGGAAGGTATAATTCAAGTAATATCTTCATTTTCTAATAAATCTTATTTCCTCTGAACGCTGTCAGTCCTTTGTTTTCCTTTCCAAGACGTAGCTGTAAACCAGTTTATCAGACACCAATAAAATTTTCTTGAATTCAGCAGCAGAGAATAATGATTTGATTTTATAGACCTATAAAACAGCCCAAGTCTGTGGGCATTTTGGAATAATACTGTCAATTAAGATCTGTAATGTATTCTGGGAGATATCACAAGAAATGTGGCAGCAAACTCATTTTTCCCTTTCAGAATGATCACCTGCAATATGCAATAAAATGCTAGGGTGTACTCATAAAAGAGCCATTGCTGTATACTCCCTAATATATATGCAAATATGCCAGGGCTTTGAAACTTTGAGGCACAAGAGAAAGCTGTTGGAAATTAACAGCAGCTTCCAGTTGCCGTATAAATCAAAGCAACAGCTCTTCTCTAAATAAAGTACCTGCTTTGGGGAGTAAGCTACTTTGATGAAATGGTGATGGGAATTGGGCCTGTTTGGCATTGTTGCTGGTCCCAGGCAGAGCCAGGCTCCCATCCTTCCTTCATGTGATGTCTGCTAGAGGACCTTGCATTGTTTTCACCCTGACACCATCACCTTTGCAAGGTGAGAACTTTTACAGTTTAAAGGACATTTTAGTCCTCTTTGGTCACTGCTTCAGAGTACATTGTTCTGGGGGAATTTCAGAAGCTGGAGATTGATAGGGAATGAGAATACCCTGAGTACAGATGGATGAAAATATCCTTGTTGAATACCTGGAAAATACCCTGGCTTTCATTTGATAACCTTCTCTGAAATCATTGACACAGGAGTGTTCTCTGCTCTTTCTATAGAAGCACAATAATTCATCAAGAGACTTCACCCATCATAGCAGCAGTCAGCAGGATGCTGACCCACATTAATACTTTTTTGCGATAAGACAACCAGAAGGAAGAGATCAACATCTTTTCAAAGTGTGTTTAATTTGGGAAAAAATACATATGGCTCTCTAGGATCGAATCATCACAACAATATGATTACAGAGAAGCTTGAGCAGAAAGTGAGGAAGGTCAAATGAAATCAGTACCCACAGTGAGGCTACAATGGGCATTGTCCATTCAGCAGCAGCAGTTGATCAAATAACAGCTGATTTTTTAAGGTTCATAAAATATTCTTACCCTCAGTAAATGGAGAAAGCGACCATTTAATCTCTTCAGGAAAACTGTAAATGAGAAAGCATTTGTTCCCAAACAGATGTGGAAGCATAGAGAAATGGGACATTTATTTTAATAGGTGACAAGAACCAACAGAAATAGATAGTGCATCAAGCTCATTTTCACTTGTTCTCCTGTGCATGCAAACTTTTCTATGCAAAATCAGCCTTTTTATCCATTCCTACCAGAGGAACACTGAAAACAGTATCTAGTGCTCAGAACTCAATAAAGTCAAGCCAGCTAATTAACAAAGTGGTTCATTACTACTGGTAAGCAAGTGTATTCTCTTTCTAGACTGAGTGTGACAAGCAGTGATGCTCTGGTGGAAATTTATTTCACAGGACAATTGATTTCCTTGTCAGAAACAGAGACGAGAAAATAACTCAGGACAAATAATGCATTCAGTGAATAAAGTTTCTTCTCTTTCCCATGCTCATCCTGCTAGCAGATCAGGAGTCCCTTGACTGTAGTCAGAGTTTGGAATGTTTGGAACGCTGACTTGCCAGCAGGCAGAGAGCCACTTGTTGCAGGTGTGTTCTTCCAGGACTGCTTTGTCTGGCAATCCATAAAATTTCATTGCTGGATGCAAAATTCGTATTCAGCAATAGGTGCTTTGCATCTTTTGTTTTTCTTCCCTTTTATTAGACAGATAGCAACCATTCAAAGAAAGATTTTTGAGTAGGTATGTCTTATTTTGCATACCAGGACTTGTGCTGGCACAACACATTAGGTGTGCATGGAGTAAAAGAAGGCAAAAAGTTTAGTCCTTCCATGATATTTTTCATTCTAAAAGTCCCCAGACTTTCATAGTAGTTTTTAAGGTTGATGCCAGTAAAAGATACCACCTTGGATGACAAAATCAGAATGTCCTTACTCCTTTCCCTGCACATGAAGGCCACCAAGTCCTTTACAGGGCAAGGTACTGAATCACAGTGCAACATTCCTGCCCTGCATGGATATTGATAAGGTGGTTACGCTGGAGCTGGAGCTCAGTAGCCATCCCAAAAGGATCTGTGAGCAAGTGTGGCTCTTGTATCTGTACCCTTTTGCAACCTGCACAGGCAAAATTCCCCTTGTATGATTCCCTTCGAAGACCTGCTGTGAATAAAATCAATTTATGGCCTTGAATTTCAGGGAGAACATTATGTTGTGCACCAGGCAGCCAACACCTTGGCTGTCTCTTCAGGGGTAATTAAGCTGGTTATCTTACCTAATGCAATGGCTGAACCCAGAGAGTTTAAAGGGTATGTTTGGATAAGCATATAAAGCTTAACCCGGCTCCTGAGCCAATAAGGAATTGCACTTCCAATCTTGCTAGAATGATATTTCCTAGTTCCTGAGGACTGGTCACATTTTTTTCAGCAGCACCATCTTTTGTCCAACAACACTCTAAACAAAATACGACAGCAAACTTTCGCAGAAAGCACAAATCAAGCACATCTTCTGAAAATTACTAGAGCTCTACTATGGCCTTAGCTATCTCACTGCTAATCACTAAACTGACAAAATACAGAATGTTCTTTGATGTTACTCACTGAGCTTTCTGCCCCTGCCCTGCCTTGATGCTGAAATGTTATTCCCATTGCAGTGGATCAAAACAATCAAGGCAATGGGAAGAAGTGACCTATTAATATGGTACCCATGACACTAAAAATAAAAACAAACAAGTGCCTGAAAAAAAATCAAAAGATGAAAAAAATAATATTTTTTTTTTTACTCCAGGAAGCACACACATGAGAGAAATAACTCTAGAGGAGGCATAAAGACATATGATTTCTAGAGATAGAGGAGACTTGCAATCTGCTTCACGATTTGGGGCTTTTTGTTTGAATGACGCTGAGCGACCCTTCTTTTTAGCTGATGCCTAGGAATACAAATTGTCTCCTAAATATCTGCAGCTGCAGCCTGCTCTGCCATTGAACAGCAGCCGAATGTCACTGCTGTTTGCTTTGTACAGCAGAGCGAAGGGGGGAGGGTTCACAGGAAGACAAAAGCCACAGTAGCATTGCTAAGGCCTTTGTATTAAGCCTGTGGTTTTTAATGTTTCCCCTTTCGGTTTCCCCTGGTTCTCGTGGTTTGTTCAGTGAGAGGAAGAGAAGTGGTAGCACCAGGATAACTGAACAACCTGGACTTGGTCAGACCCATGTTCTCTTTGAAATAACTATCATTTACTACTTGCTATACAGTGGGATCTAGAAGCCTTGGCCATGGCCCAAGATCTTTTTCAAGGGACAAATGCAGACTAAGACAATGTAACCTTGTAAAGGGCTAAAGATTTATTGATTTTGTTAAGAACGTCTGTTGTATGCAAAGTTATTCCATAATGCCACAGATCACGTTATAAATAACACACAAATGGCCCACTGGCAGCCAAACAAAATGCAGAACACAGCTTTATCAAAAGCTGAAAACAGTCACAGCATGCAAAAAAAGATCACATTGAGCCTAAAGATATGAAACTCACTGGGATTTGGTATGATGTGCATCTTTCACCTTCAAATATCAATGAATAGCAAGAGCAGGAAAGGAAGCCACAGGAAGGTAAGGTACTATCACATTCCCAAAGTTAGGGCTTCCTTTTAAGTTTGTCTTATCCGTAATTCGTGACTGCTGGGAAACTGGATTGTTGGGGGTTTTTGTTGGGTTTTTTTTGGTTGTGTTTTTTTTTTTTTAAGAGTGCCTTTATAATAATACAGTGTTAGACAAACAAAGATCAAACTGTCACATTTTTGACATTTCAATATAGTAATTTAAAATACAGTCTCCATGTTGGGCCATGCAGAGGAATGCTCTGATCCATAACCAAGTATTCTGTGTGTGTGTAAATCTCAAAATACAGGTTGATCCTCTTCAGCTCTGAATTCTTTCATTTGATGTCAAATAATTTCACCCCTGTTCAGCCATGAAGAGTGGGAATCCCTCTATCTTCCCAATGCTTTCATGTAGGATAAGGTCTTAGCTCTGCCTTACTTAGAAAGACACATCTGCCCGTAGTACCTGGTTCTCTGAAGAGATGGACACAGAAGACAAGGTGAATTACTTCAAGAAATAGAGACAGAGAGTTATATAGTATTTAAAATTCTTCCAGCTACCTGTGTTTATCAGAAAAAAAATCCTAAATAACAAACTTAAATTGTAGTTAACAAAAATCTCTTACCAATTCAAGGTGTTCCTTAGTCATGTTTTAAATTCCAGACATTATACTATTCAGACATACTTGGAGTAAATTTGGTTGTGTTTTGAATAACTAATCAACTCAAAGATTATACTTGAAGCCTATAAATTACTTAGATTCTCCAACAATTGTACCCTAGTTGCATCATGCTTGTGTAAGACTTCAAGCTGGGGGTATAATGATTAACAATAGATCTGAAAGGAAATGTCCTTTATTTCCCATAGTAAATATAATATTGAAATATGGTTGATTAAAGCTATGTAATATATACTACATGTAGTAGCATGAGTGCAGATTTTGAGGACAAAATATGACAGTTGAAGAGCTATTGAGAGACAAAAATGCATAGTTCCATGAAACAACTGTGTTGTTTCACACTCTTACGCTTCTCAACGAGAGAGAAATGGGAGTAAAGAAGTAAAGAAGAGGATAGAAAGGGAAGAATTAAATCAGAGACAAAAGAAGATATCCAAAGATATCCAAAGATGCTGAAAGTTGGGTAAATATATTGAAAGAAAAATGCAGCATCTTGTTAAACATTAAACTAGTTAGAGGGTGTTTTTTCATATTCCTGCACATGAGAGAAGTTCAGCAAAGACAAGAGAGCCTTGGAATAACATATCAAAGAAAGTATGTAATAACAGAAAGAATTAAAAATTTTCTCTGTTTTTAAATACATTGCTGGTTTCCAGTAATATTTCTCAAGGTAATATGAGGAGCAGTTCTCAAGCAAGTGTGATTAGGTAAAATACAGCTAAAAGCTGGGTTTTTTTTTCTCTCTCCTGCAATTGAGATTTTTTTTTTTTAACATTGATAATATTTTAGCTTCCTTTAAACCTACGAGATCCACAGAACCAACCATAGTTATGGGCGACCTGCTTTCTGAGAGCAGTTCTGAAATGGTGTGTAATTCAATGTTCTGTACCCACATATGTCTGAGAAGCATCTTCATCCACCCAGAACTTGGGTGTGCAGCTGGAACCACCTCTGTGGGTCTTCTCTGTAATCAAGTTAAAGAGTCAGACACCTCTAAAGGCCAGTGACATTTATAAAATATACCCATTAATGATGCATCAAAGGTGCTTACTTCTCCCTGTGATTACAGAGAAAGCTGGGACACTGGTGACAGAGAGTCAAGGCAGCTGACTAGGATTAAATGTTTACTTTTTTAGTGTTTTTTAGTGTTAGAGGTAGGTGAGAGAAGTCACATCCTAATTCACCACATGTTCATTTATTCTGAGAGAGTATAAAAGATGTTATGGATAGAATGATAGTTCTACTTTCCCATCTTCTGTAAGTGGAGATCTGCACTTAAACTTACATATTTCATGACTTTTAGTGTTTTATTTGCAATATAATCACACATGGCTTATATCAGACAGGTGCTAGGCACTTTATTAAACTGCATACAGAAACAGCTAAAAGTTTTCAGAGGTGACACACTGAAATTTGATTTAATTTCCCTTAGCTACAGGAAAGCAAAGCAATTGCCACTTTAACTACTGAATGTTTGAACATTAGTGTGTTCTTAAAAATATATTGTTAGTTTATGGGGTTGCTACTTATCTCAGAAAGGCAATTCTGCTCACAATTTGGTGATTAGGAGCTGCTGGAAAGAAATTAAAATCTGGGTTGAGCAATACTGAAAGAAAATCATCTGAAGGGATTAATTGACACTATGCTGTAACACGACTCTTCATTCAGCAGTTCTAGTTTATGTAAGTTCTTTCAAATTAGGAATGAATTTCAACTGGCAAAATGAATAGTACAGGAAGACTGCAGAATGGCTTCTCTGGGGCTGTGGACACCATCCCAGTGTCAGAGATTAAAATTGCCTCTTGCATGGCAGGGTTTTTTGTGGGCTCCCAGAGTGCAGGAGCAGTGCCAGCATCTTTAGGGCAATGAGCTGCTGCTGCTGCTGCTGGGACACTGGGGAATATCAGGGTCTGTTGCTGCGAGTACACCTGAACCCAGAAATAGCTCCTCTTAATTTGAAATAAACCCCTGTGCTATGTGTCTTCTCATTTATATACTTTGGCTGAAATTAGAGAGCACTTCCCATACATGTGTGTGCTGTTTGCATTTGTTTTGTTATGTGTGGTGTCTGAGCAAAAAACAGTGACCCACAAAAAACACCCTCTTAGGGAACCTGGCCCCATCACACCAGTTGAGTGGGGATTTCTATTGAGCAAAGTTGTATCTTAGCTTCATGTAGCAAGTGATTCTCATTATTTTGGAATCATAGAATAGTTTTGTTGGAAGGGACCTTAAAGATCATCTCGTTCCAACCCACTCCGACATGGGCAGGGTCACCTTCCACTTGCCTTGGTTGCTCCAAGCCCTGTCCAACCTGAGCTTGAACACTACCAGGGGTGGGGTATCCACAGTTTCTCTGGGCAACCCGTGCCAGGGCCACACACCACCCCCACAGTGAAGGAATTTTACCTAATATCCAATCTAAACCTTCCCTCTTTCAATTTAAAGCCATTCCCCCTTGTCATGTCACTAGAGTTTCACCTGTCCTGAATAGACATATTTCACATATAAAATTTCAAACTGCTCTAAGTAATAGCATCCTTCTGCTTCATGGAGTACTTGGATATTTTGTCCTACAGTAACAGAATGGAGCAAGTAAATTGTCTGGATCTGGTTTGTGAGAAGTTTATGACTGTACAAAAGATATTTGTAAATAGGACACTGTATAATTTCACTTAAATTAAAAATATCTAACAAAGTATAATTTATTCTGACCCATATATTACATCTACATTTAAAAATATTTTATCAATTAACAAAAAAACCCACCACATAACTGAAAAACAAGTCAGATAATTAAATCTATGAGAAACTGGTCAGTCTGAATGTATAAACACCTTTGATGTTACTGATAAATGTACCAAAGTTGCTTTTCAATCAAAAATAATAGTTGTATTCAGAGAGGAACTTTCTGAAAAGACATACCTTTCACTGAGGAAAAAAATCAGGTTATGATAAACCCTCAAAACCTGCTTTGTCCACAGACTTTTTCGACGGAGGTGCTCTGGTGCTGCTGTCCCCCCAGACCCCACTGCTGAGGTGGGAATCCATTGGTTCAATCTGCTTTTTCAAGCTGAGTTTCCTTCTCTTTGCCACTTTTTCTGCAGGTGTTTTTCCCTGGTATTGGAAGAGCTCCTGTTTATTTCCCTTTTGGATTTTAAACCACCAATCTGGATCAGTCACTATTTGCTCCACCAGTTGACTACACAAAACCACAAAGCTGTTAGAGACATTTCATTCAGTAGAGGCAGCTGAGTAGGCAAAGGCAACATTAACTACTATCATAGCCATAAAAATAAAACAGAGTTTAAGACCATAGCTGTAAAAATAACCTTGCCCTACGAGCATAAAACAAAATGGGACACATTATGGATATTTTTTTTTATTGCCATCTGTCACGATTTCCATTTTGGATGATTCTGGAACAGTTTCATATTCTCTTCATACTAAACAAGATTGGAATAAAATGCAAGTCAGAAGGAAACAAAACAGTATTAAATCAACTTGTCCTGGTATGTGCAAACATTGGCATCATCATCCTGATTTATTCCTTCCTGTCCTTTAGGATGACAACATATGGTTTCCATTCCAGTGAGAACATACAAGTCAGGAAGCAAGGAGTGACACAGAGGTCCAGAGCACTTCTGTTTGAGTAAAAGTCTTTGAAATCACATTAAAACAGGAGTTTTAATGAAATCACATTAAAGGAGTTACAGAAAGTAAAGCCTCTTACCTCTGTCAATGGGCATTTCTAAAGAGTTTTGAATTATCCTTCCTGTTCCCAGTCTGTCTCATTTCTCTGATGTTTACTGATCATCAAAAAAGACCTTTACTGAGTGGAAACCTCCAACCCCTTTCTCCCCTCTATTCCACTGACCACCTTTTCCAGGTTTTCTGAGGTGAGAAGGTCCATCAGGTAAAAAAGAACTCAACATCAGGATCCTCACAACTCACCAAAACTACTCCTAGTGTCAGTGTGGAGATCATAGCAGAGAATCTGAGATCTCCTAAGGGCAAGTAAGAAAAGTGATCTGACAAGGTGATTAGGACAAGCAGTGGTATCAAAAATCTTTATGCTAGAAGAGAATCATGGAATCACAGAATGGTTTGAGTTGGAAGGGACCTTAAAGATCACCTGGTTCCAAATCCCCTTCCACAGGCAGGGACTAGAGCTCTGCATTTTGTACAAGAGAGAACTGGAAGGGATGGGATAAAGAGATCATATTATCAGACCGTGAGAATGAATATTCTTCCCCTTTCAAAATATCAAAACTGTTCATAGAACTAATTGAAAACTAGTGAAAGGATCATTACAAGCACTGAGGGATGAATAGGAGATGGCCTAACTTGTGCAAATACAAAGTGTGAGCCACACATCTGCCCAAGTTTTGGAACGGGTGGGTTGACAATGTCATTAAGTATTTTGAGATGAATGATCTGTCTGAAGGAAAGACAAGGGGACACCTTCCACAGATGAAGAGATCCCCTTGGAGATGGGTCTTTATTGCACTCTCATTGCGAACACCAGCACTGCATCACTCTGCCTGCACCCACAATCTACTGTCTGCATCCAAAATCTGCCATCTACACCTCCTCTGCGGAGCAGTCCAGACCCCACCAAGGGCTGACACCTCTTCTTCATTATCCAGTGCCTCACACAGCCAAAACTTCTGACTATACCCAGGCTGCCCACTGCAAAGATCCACAAGAAATGGTGCCACCAGCGATGAATCCTCATCTGACATTAAAGAGCTATATCATAACTACCAATACTGACTCCACCTAAGCCAAAGCCACTGTATAAAGCTCTATCATCAAATCCATATCCATTAAGCATATGCAAAGCTGTGGTCTGTGTTGCACAGTTACACCAGATGAAGAGCGAGTTAGTCTCTCTCTCTCTCTCTCTCTCTCTCTCTCTCTCTCACTTTTTAAAGTTGATCTGGTTTCTACCTGTTAATCTAATTACAGATACAATCAGAGGGTTTTGGTAGTATGGCTATGTAATTCTAGTTATTCGAGAAAGATCTTTTGGAAGTGTATGTACTGAAAAGGTGTTGCAGCAGGTGAAAACAATCCCCCACAACATGAAACTAAATGATTTTAGGGCTAGTATATGCCCTTATCTGGATAGGTCCATGCAATATTTTTTTTTTTAGTTGCTGTTGAAATTATTTCAACATTCCAAGTTTTTTTTTTTTATGAAAAATTGTTTTAAATTCACAATTATTTGCCAGCAAACTGAGTCTAATAAGTATTTATTTACAAATTTTTACATACATTCCTAATTAGTGATTTCATTGGCACTTCTTTCCCAAAGAAAGGAATTAATGTACTGTAACTGTAGAGAATTTCCTTGACTTTATTTTCTTCTTTTTTAACAAAATCAATCTGAATTAGAGAATTTATTATCAGTGGGACAAATTTTTAGTACCTCTAAATTTAGGAGTGACACAAAACACTTGGGCAGAGATCCCTGAAACAAAGTAAAGCAGCTGCTGACCTGTCAGTATAAAACAGCCTACAAATGCATAAATGTGTGACATATGTTCACTGGAATATTCTTGGCATGATTTTGCCTCAACATACTGTGTATATCTTTCTCTAAATGCTATATATAAACTTCTGTTTAATATGCACAGAATTGTGTATCATTTCCCAAAAGCATAAATTACAGAGATTATATTTCTCTGTCATTAAATGTTTATGTCCTAAAATAAAATTCAAGGTTAAATAATTTCCCAATTGCCTCACCAAAAAGGATACATCACAGAAAATGTACATGTAAGTGTATTTTACAAGTCAATGAAATGCTGTGTATTGAAGCGGCAAAAGAGAATTATTCTGTTTTTTCACAACTGAGACAACTTGGTGCTCAGTTTTCAGCAGCTGTAGAAGTTGAGGGAGATCTGGCTGCTATTTCTCTTAAATGATTCATTGAACATCATTGCCAGCATTGCATACAGTGCACAACACTCTCTGAAGAAGGTTTGAAATTCACTTCTTCCTGCAGCAAAACTCTATCATTGAATAATTCATCCTTTTCTCTCCAACCTTCAGTTTGCCCATTCCAAACAGAAAAGTTGCTCTGAACAACCAGACATTTCCACCCAACAACATACTTCTTCCAAAGGTGTGGGTCAAATCACAGCTGTTCCCAAAGAAACACAAGCAGATCCCTAAAGTATGAGGTGGCCTGGAAGTTGCAGGGTGTGAGCAGTGTGGCAGAGGATGGGAATTCAGAGAGGAAGCCCAGTGACACAGAGCAGAGTAAGCCAGCAAAGCTTTTCCAAGGTGTGCACCCAATTCCTGTTAGAGGGGGCCAGCACTGCTTGCATCCATGACAAGGCGAGTTCCCTTACTCGTATTGTCACTTCTAGCTTGGCTTTGACCACAGTTTAGTGCCATAAGCATCTTTCTCGTACTGGTGTTTCCAAAGACTTTTCTGTGGGAGGAAAAGACCATATGATGAAATGGTTTGGGTTGGAAAGGGACCTTAAAGATCATCTTGTTCCAACCCACCCCAACATGGGCAGGCACACCTTTCACTAGCCCTGGTTGCTCCAAGCCTCATCCAACCTGACCTTGAACACTGCCAGGGATGGGGCATCCACAGCTTCTCTGAGCAACCTGTGCAAGTGCCTCACCACTCTCAGAGTCTAGATTTTCTTCCTAATATCTAATCTAAACCTAGTCAGTTTGAAGTCATTCCCTGTTATTCGATCCCTGTATGCCCTTAGAAAAAAGTCCTCTCTATCTATCTAACCTCTTGTGTGGTTGATGGGATACAAGGGCTGCCCTCAGCCACCACCACTGGGTCAAGGCTCTCAGGCTGCCTTCTGTTTGCCCCTGATGGGGCCTAAATAATGAAATATTCACATAGGGGAAAAATTGTTTTCCTGTTGCATGTCAAACCTTATTTGTTTATCTTTCCAGCCTCAAGCTGAGCTTTTAGAGTCCCTTTCACTGGGCATGAAATAGATCTGTCAGAAAAGTAGCCAGACACAGGGAGTGAGTCTTCAGAGGAAAGAAATGTAAATTTTCCTCATAATTTTTTGTGTTCTAAAGATCTTAATGTGTTACAAAGTGGTAAGTTCCATACTATTAACTTTTAAATGATCTACATACTGGTGAATGAGTCTATATGCAAAAACTATTTCCCATTCTACTGCTATTTATCTAATATGTTATTTCAACCAGGAGCAAAGCACCTACCGTAAACCATTGTCATCAATGAGTTGAATCAATATGTTTCCAGGTCTGATTTTAGACACTGTCATTCCCATTGCAATTTTTGTGAATGTTTTGGTACAAATCCCATTTGAAGAAACAGTGGGACAAACAGTGGCATGGATCCAATGTCTGGATACATGTTATGGCTTTACTTTTTGCACTTATAAAGAAATGAAATCCTCAATTCAAACAATAATTTCTTGAATCAGCCCACAGATTACATTTTTTATTTAATTTGATACCTTTGCAGACTTCTCCTGTCATTTATTGGTTATGGAACATTCAAAAATACCCAGAATGAGAAAGATACTGAAAATTGCTTGCAACTAGTAGAAATACCATTTCATTCTGTATTAGTATAGGATGTATGTGTCATTCAGTGCCAATGAAAAATTGAGTATCTTTTCCTTTTATGGTCACTGTTAAGGGAAGTCAGACAAGAGACATTATTCACCAAATATCATCAGCTCATACTGCCAGGAAAAGCAAGATGACAGCAATTAAACCAAGCTGATGTTGTAAGTCCCCTCCTGTTCACCATATCAACAGCCAGCCCTGGACAGTAGGTTCTCCAGAGGGCAAGCCTGGAGAAGACAGCTATACAGTTTAAAGAAATTAAGCAAAAGGAACAAACAAACAAAATTAAACCCTTTCAAAGCCCTCTGAAAATAAGAAAATTACTGATAAAGTCACCTGCAACAACTTTAAAAGGAACCAGAAGGAAGGTGAAATCCTCTGACAACCTCATTTGGTATCATTTATTAACCTTGATCCTTCTACCTTGACATTTATTTGAGCACAGGATCTGACCAGTAGCATTTCTGTACAGCAGCCTTCAGAAAAACTGCAGCCTTTATTTTTCTCGGAACTGCAGGAAGAGTTGGTGACAATCTCTGTTCATTCAGAAAAAAAACTTGATTGACAATGTAATTTTTTCCTTAAGAATTTGAGCATTATTTCTTCTTTAGGAATAAGCTCTCTTCCCAGCATGGGGTATGCTATATGCTGGAAGAAGTTGCAAATTAATTTCCTAGTTTTCATAATATTTAGAATTGTACATATTACATTATACAGTTGACTACCAGCAGAAAAAAATAACTGGGACAACAGAAATCCAAATGTCAGTTTTAAAAGAAAAAAGGACCAGGAAGGGGGTCAAGGAAAGACTTAAAGTAAGTATGGTCTCTACCTTACTCTAAAAGGAACAAGAAAGAATAATTTTTGAAGATTGCATAAATATCTGTGAAGGTTTCTCCATTCTTAAGGTTTACTTTTATAGATAAACTCACTTTGAAGAAAAGGGTTTGTCACGGAAATTATGGGGTGAAAGCAGACAGCCCATGTTATGTAGCTGGGCACCTTCTAGGGTGATCATGGTCCTTTCTGATGCTAGAATAAAACAGTTAAATATTCTCAGACTTACCAAGCAGTTTGTGAAGTGCTTTGACAGCCTCGTGTATCAAAAACTGTAATTAAGATTGCTGGGTATTATTTTAACAGGGCCGGACAGTGATAGGGCCGCATCTATTCTGAGACTTGAGAGTGTGCATTGCACAGATCAGTGTTAACAAGGGTCCTCAGGCTTCCTTTGCCCTTTGCCTTCTCAGTCTTCAGCATTTCTCCTTCTAGTCCGGAAGTCATCCCTGAAAATTTCAAGGCCAAGGGGAACTGTGTCCTAATTGAAAACAAAGTCCCATTGAGTAAGAGGATCAGTACATTTAACTCAATTAGAGCCTGTGCGTGACACTGCTAGCCATAATTTATCCGGGAAAATTGTGCCTGTAGTTATATAGCAGCCCTTCAAACTGACCTACATCCTTAGGGAATGAGTTTTGTTCTCACATTCCTTTGAATCTGTATCTACTGAGCGCTGCTGACGGCACGAAGGAGAGGTTTGGGAATTGAGGCTCCTTTCATTCGGCTCAGTGTTGTCAGCCATAAACATTGCGGCTGCTAACCAAGAGGGAGAACAGAGCACAACAGTAACTGGTGATGAGCTGACTTCTCAGTGTCTGTGGGCAATAAGGTCAATTTAACAGCAAAAAGGGGATCAGCAAAACATTCCACGGTGCCTAAATATAGACTTGGTATTTGAGTTCAGTTCTTTGTCAAAGCATCGCTTTGTTAAGTCAGCGCTTAATCCTTTGACTGGTGGAGGTCTTCAGGACCTCTTCTGACTTATTACTTTCTCTGGCCTCACTCTTTAAAGTGTTTAACCCCCCCAAATCTTTAAAAAGCACACTTATGATATCTGCTGCTTTTCTATCAGTATTCTGTCTCTTTGGGTGTTTGGAACACCTGGCCTTTATAGCAATTATATCAGTCACAGAGAGACACTCACACCTGCCACTGACCTACAGTTCATGCAGAGACACCACTAGAAAATGATCTGTAAAGCTCCTGAGGGACATCGTCTATGCCACTGGTACAAGAACTGAATATAACAGTGTTCATTCTTAGCAGCTGAATTAAAGGCTCTTCACCAGTTAAATGACAATGATGCGTGGACAGAAGTTTCAGGATCAGTACAGAAAAAAATATCATCCTCAAGATACTGGTAAATGGCAGTATAAGTGTACATCATTACTGGGGACACAGGGTATGAAGAGCTATATTTTTTCTTTATAAAGAAATTTTAAAGACACTTTAATGTCTCACATTCGTTATTTCTGGCTTTTTTTCCCCCCCTCTAACTACTTTTTTTTTACATGACGGTGCTATTCTGCCATTTAGCTTGCCCATTACTCCCATTGATGTCCTACTTATCAGGAAGGGACAGTATATTTAGGAGTTAAGCATCTGAGCTAACTGTTGTTCCCATATCCTTCCTGTGTGTTGGCCACCTCCACACCCATACATCATTTTCCCCTTCCCGGTACCTTTTCCCCTCAGTTTTCCTGTTTGATTCCCTTTATTGTCCCATTTAACAGTTCTCTCTGGCTCATTTTTAGATCATTTTGTGTCAATGAATAGTGAAAAAACATTTGCTCCTCACACCATCACCTTCAGAGAATCCTTTACCATTAGTGTCCACTTGTAGCAAATAGAGACTTGTTGTGTAAGAAGGTGCCAAACCACTGTAACCAAACCAGCTCTCAGCCCACATGGCCATTGCCTTGTATCAGGGCAGATCCCAGCTTATTTTTTAATGAACTATTTGCTTTGTGGGAATCACTGGATATTAGGAAAAAATTCCTCACTGAAGGGATTGTCAAGCACAGGAACAGGCTGTCCAGGGCAGTGGTGGAGTCACCATCCCCAGTGATACTCAAAAGACGTGTAGATGTGGCACTCGGTGACATAATTTAGTAATGAGCTTGGCAGTGCCGGGTTAACAGTTGGACTTGGTGGTCTTAGAGGTCTTTTCCAACCTAAATTATTCTGTGGTTCTGTGAGTAAAATCTAGACATGGAGTCTAAAAGTAAAAAATATTCCTTCAAAGATGTCGTTTTCTTTTCCTGATAATGAGTGTGTTGGAAACCTCAGTGCACATGGTTCCTCAAGGGAACCAGCTCCCAATAAGGTTTTAGAGGGCTGATAGAGAATCTGCCTCCCCTGCTGCACTGCCTGACAAAGGATGCCCGAGGCAAAGAGTCAGGTGAAATGCTCACTGCAGGATGAACAGGAGATAAATGTGCTCTACCGCTCCATCGTGTTTATTGATCACACTCAGGCTGTGCCAGCTTGAAGACAAATAGCCTAGAAATCTAAAAAAAGAAT
The DNA here is from genome assembly GCF_003945725.1 of Corapipo altera. Lineage (NCBI taxonomy): Eukaryota > Metazoa > Chordata > Aves > Passeriformes > Pipridae > Corapipo > Corapipo altera. The sequence goes on from NW_020884929.1 coordinate 3,637,746, forward strand.
AATCTTTATATGACTCTGTAGATATGAAGAATAGATTTGGAAACTTCACCTATACAAAGGAACCTTTACACAGGTTGGATAGTTTTATTCCTAGCCATGGGGATGGCTCTCCTGCTGTAAACAGCTGTGGTCCTTGCTGCATCTCTGAGAGTAAACCACACAAAGCTTGAGATGATTTCGTATTTTAACAATCCTCTTTTCCTATTGTACTGCTGGGAGGGACTTCCTACATTTCATGTAATCAGCATGCAAATTCGAGAGCTTCCCATAAAATCCTGCAGTAAACAGGATATGTTTTCTCTAAACAGATTTCATCTAGTAACAATTCACCATAAATTCAGCTAAAATCAACAAACTCTTATTTTTCTTCATGCTTCTCTAAGGTCTTTTTTCCTGGTGTTGAACAACAGGAGAAAATTGCTGTTGCTTCTTCCCCAGTTAAAGTATTTAAGTAAAGCTAAAGACACTACCAGTGATTGTGATACTCTGGGAGTCAGCTAAAGTCTTTTTCATTGTAAACATAAAGTTGTAAATATAATTTCAATTGGAATCAATTGGATTCTGTAAAAGTAGTTAATAGGTATTTCAGAAGACTGAAATGGGGATAGATTATTAGAAGTTTTCTACTTGAGATACAAGCAGTTTCACAGAAGCTAATGTTTATGAAACACTATAGATAGACAATAGATAACACAGATTTTTACCATGTAATTTAACTAATTGCCCCTAAAATTGACCTGCCATTATGTTAGAAGGGAAAAATAAATTAAACGGGAAATTCCAATTTTGCACATGCTGAAATTCCTACCTATTAGTTTTTAATGCTAAAGATATAGATCACAACATGGTAAGAAAGCCACGAAACCAGTAAAAAATAATCTTCACCAAACAGATTTAACGCTGTATGAGGTTGGGACATGGCAATGAGTCTCACTGGGCATTTATACAATGTAGATTAAAATATATACTCTCCTGATTCATAAGCTCCTGTTTTGAGATAAATACTTTCAGAAATGTGATTTTTGGATTCTAAGAAGTCTTACCAAGGGGTATAGGAACAAAGTAGATGCTCAAAGACAAATGTCAACAGTAACTTGGGCACCAAACCAACTCTACATTAAAATGGTTTGAGGCTGCTGGCAGAGCAATAAGAGGCAAAATGGACTGATTTGGGAACGTAAACATTGTGTTAATAGTGATGGTTGACAGTGAAAACACTGCTGAAATTGAGTGTGAGACAGAGGTTTTTTCGATAGCCACGGGATGTCCTTGGAACAGAGTCTGCATCTCAATAAGCTGGGTGCCACTCACAGTACATTAGAAAGAAATTAGTTAGAGTTGAATGTAATTATAATGTTAGGACAGTTTCTAGTTCTGGCTGTGAACCATGTCATACGGAGGGAAAATTAGCTTGCTTACAAATGCACAGCAGATTATTTCCAGACCTAACATGGCACTTCTATCCACCTTTCTCCTTTCTCCCACTGTTTCTTTTTGTTTAAAGCGCAACTCTGAGACTCACATCTCATCTCAGTTGCTTTTGTCAGGACAGTTAATGAGCTGGGGCGGGATGTGAAAAAAACGCAGCAGAAATGGGGTCATGGAGAGGTTAAACTTCATGAATTTATTCATTGGGATTCAGCTCACGCCCTCCTGAAATGAGATGTCATCATTAAAATTGTGGATGACACTGTTGCACAACGATGTTTTGTGACAGGTTGCTAGAAAGACATGAAGGAAATAGTATTCATTTAGACTTTAATACATCACTGTGATAAGAAAACAAGCCCAAATTGAACAAACAGTGTCAGAAAAGTCCTAAAAACAATCTATGTAAGACATTGTTAAGGGAAGAAATGCTCCAATTTAATTTAAAAAAAAAGCAACAACAAAAAAAGCAAGCAGGGATCTCAATATTTTCTACTTTTCTGGAATTATATTGTGAGATGTGAATAGCATGAGCATCTTGGAAATAAAGTCATTGTTTATTTCATCACAATACTTTTGGTATAGCAGAAATATTGGACGTGGGTTTTCAACAGAGGTAAAGTGCTTAATTGTTTGAAAAGGAAAAAACAAAAACAAAACCAAAAATAGAGTCACAATCAATTGTGATGGAGCCTGGAAGTGCTTGGAGGTGTGACCTGCAGCTAAGCTAGCCTGTTGCAGTGCACAGGCTCACCGGGGTGGAAGGTGACTCAAAAGGCCATCCTTTTCCCTGACCCAAGACAGAAATCATCCATGCCTGGGTTGGTCCTGACAGGTAGTATTCTGGCTTCTTCACAGAGGCTCGGCATCCTCTCCCCAGACATCTGCTTTACTGCATCATTATCTGCTGCCATTAGGTGCTTTTCAGCTGGCTCAAAGAATTCTCCTCGCTGTAACATTGCTGAGACCACTAGTTCCCGTCTCATCCAAAAAAGGCCATTTCTCCTTTGATCTCTGTGTATTAAAAATTGTCATCTTCTCCCACCCTCAGTTGTGTCCCTTTATCTTGCAACACCCCTTCTGTCATGCACATTTTGGAATGTCTCCTGGCTCCCATTCCCCTCTAATTTCTCTTTGGTTCTCATCACCTAAAACATCTCCAGCCCTTGCCATCTTGTTGCAGGATGCAAATCTAATATGCCAACTCTCTATTCATACATCCAGATTATTATAACTACTCCCAACCATCCTTAAGGCTGCCTTATTTTTTGAGAATTTATGGGACTCTCAAGGTAAGTGAGTTGCCCACAGAAAGGTTGCTGGCTCATCACTGAGATTTACAGCCCACTAATGACTCCATAATAAGGTAAATACAGAAATGCTGGGCCATAGGGGAGCTACCACAGAAGAAAACTGACAGCAGTTTCTGTTCCTTTCCAAATCCTTTTTGTCTCATGATGTAAAAAAAATCAACAAAAAAACTGCAACAAAAACTAACCCAACTTAGTCTGTGTTTTAAGAAGAGACTTAAGTTATAATAAAATAGAAAGTTTTCATTTTAAGATAAAGCTGAAGCTTTTAGTGCTCTGTTTTAAACATAGTTGGTAAGATTAAAGGAAGTCAGGTCTGAATAAATACTGTGGAATGCTAAACAGGATTTCTACCAAACAATAACCAAATACCCCAAAGAAGAAAGCCCTCTCACTGATTATTCTCCAGGGTTGGGTAATTACCATCCATTGTATCGTGACTCTCCAGTTTGGAACAGACTTGATTTTACAACTGAGGAAACAATGTATAGAAGAAAAAGCCCCAGGAGATACTGGTTGCATTGGTAGGGAAGGGAAGTGTGCTCACATCTAGCAGATAAACTAAGCTGTAAATTGATTTTAGCAGAACTGAGATTTCCTGGGAAACTAAAACGCTTATAATTTTCTAGCAGAGCCTACAGCACTTTCTTTGCTCTGCATAAGTGATGTTTGCTTCCATTTTGTATTGATCTGAAAGCAATTGACTTTCTGGGTAGCCCTTGTCACCACACTTCATTGGTTTTGTACTCCTGAGCTTTCAAAGGCACGGCTGTACCCTTACTGCTGGGTCCTTTCCCTTCTAATCAGCCACCCTGGGAATTATGTAGACTCTAAATCAATTTTTCTTTTTTCTTCTTCAAGTCAAAACATGGTGTAATGAAAAAAAAATCATATTTCTCTCCGATATTACCTAGTAAGTGATAATGTGTCTGAACACAAGAAACTTTTTCATCAGAAGCCATATTAGCAGAGCTCCAACATTGAGAAGTACATAATACGTGATCACACTTGCCTTTGAAAAAAGCACCTCACACACTGAAAAGAAGCTATTTTCCACTCTTCCCAGAGCATTTGCTCACTACAACTGCATAAGCTTAAGCAAGACAGCCACAAAAAGCATGTTCTTTTAGTAGCAGTTTGGTTTAGGTGACTTTTTCAGAATATTCTACAAGTTGAGCTTTTTTTAGGTTAAGTAAACAAATCAAAAAATCTGGTGCAAAGAGGCAGAAGAGAAAACTGACCTGGAAAATATCACATAAATGGAACTGCAAACATCTTAGTAAAAACCTGGAGGAAAATGCCAGCCAGAATTGCACATTACCCTGAAAAGAGCAAAGCATTTTTTCCTAGAACTACTGAAACATCTATTCTGTGTCTACATGAACATGGTGTGTTTTATATTCCAGGTGACCCCAGTTCACTCACTTCTTGAGACATCCGATTTGGAATCTGTTCCATACAAATTGTCCATACATGGTGGACAACCAGCAGAATTATTCAGATTGTGACAAATTAGAGCATTTGCTTTCAATTGTTGTCAAGTATTACTTTGAGGCTGAGGAGATAGGAAAGTGGAACAGCAAAGATTTCCCAAGGAAATGGAAAAAATTTGCAAGCATAAGCACATTAAAACTCAACCGTAAGGTGGTGGTAGGAGGCAAACTGCTGTCCAAACTACAAACAACTAGGACAAGGAAAAGGTTGTGTGTCACAGAAGGAAATTTTGGTGAAAGTTAAGGCTGAGATTTTTCTGGAAGACCTAGTTCTGCCAAGGGCTGTTTGAAGTAGGTAGCTGGTAGGTAGGGCTTGAAGCGAGATACAGAAATATCATAAAATTATTTCTTCATTTTGAATAATTGCACTTTTCCCACAAAAATTATGACGTTGTTTCAGGAACTCCTATATGCCAAAACAGAGCAAGCCAAAATCAGCAAAAGCCCATACACCACTTCCCCTGAGGAAGGCAAGATTTTCTATGATGATCCTATTCGTATTTCAGGCACAACCAGTAGGGACAGAAGGGAAGTAACTGTGCTATATGGCCATGGTGTGAAGCTAAGGTGGTACTCTTTGTTCTGCTGCTTGATCACTCAGTCTCTCCCTTGAGTACACTCATATCAGGTACAGAACATGTACATTGACTGTTAAGTGTTTCACAACGACGCCTTTCTCACACTAGTAGAAATTACATCTGCACTAGAGCTGCTGACCCCAATCCATAATCTTGATCTGTTTCCTCTAAGGAAAAAAAAATGTTGGCATAATAAAGTTATGCCTGACCTCAGATCTTAATCTACAGAGACAAGAATCAGAAGGCAGAGCTCTGGAATGACAGGAACTACCTTATTTTCTCAGTTCTGACTTATATTCTCATTTCTGGCGACATTTCACTCTGAGACCTACAGGCCCTATGTGCCCTGTTTTCTCCATGTAAACAGAGGCAATAATGCTTACCCTCACAAGGGTATCCTAAGGTCTGTCACCAAAGACTGCTATAGACATTTAGACCTGCCTGGGAAAGTTTGTGTTTTGTTTCCTAGAGAATAACCAGGATATGCAGCTACTACATAGCTTTGAGATGTTTACTCGTGGCTGTCCAAACCAGCCCACTGCTGATACAAATTTCACGAGGACTTTGGGAACCTCCATATATTTATTGTCCTTTGACGTGCATGACAATTAGGCTGCAAATACAGGAAGAAACTCCTGTTTGGATCTCCTGCCACTGTTTCTTTCTTACAGGGAATTTCTACCCCACTTGCCCTGTGGCAAACGGTGGGAAACGAGGAGGAGTTAGGGTGATTTGAGCAAAGGCACAATTGCTTACAACCCTGGAACAATAACCCTTGTTATTGATGCATTGGGGCAGACCCTTTTCTCCATGTCCAGCTCTCCTGAAGCGGGTCTGAGATGCCTGTGGACTGTGTGGTGCCTCTCCATGATGTCACTCAGGTACAGGCTTGCTGTCACCTCTGCTTGCTCTTCAGCTGAGCCATGCTCTCTACTGTGTGAATCTGACCTTTTTAGCTCAAAGAAAATCCCATGCATCTCAATCCAGAGGAATATTATTCTCCCAGCAGAGAAGTGGGCTGAGCCTGTGGCAGCCCTGTGTGGGTTGGCTGCTGGTGACTGTTCCTGTCTCAGCCACTGCAGTGTTTTAGTACAGCTAGACCTGCCTGAGTCACTAACCTCAGACTGGATAGAGAAGATGTAAACCCTTCATTACAGCAACTTTGTGAGTTAGATGCACAGTCTTTCTTCTTTCTTGAACTTTGAAGTGGTTTTGTGGTCACACAGAATCTCTTTAGTCAGCACAGTTTCCTTGCCAGGCAGCAAAGCAGTTATTAGGAGCAGGAATAGAGTGTCAAGAAAGACAGAAATAGCACTTTTGCATTCATTTGGAAACTATGTGTAATCTGTTTGCATCCCTGCAAGGTGGGAAGTACCTCAAAATTCACTTAGAAGAGACAACTTCTTCAGCTGTTACCATCTTCAGCTCTTCCCATCCTGGGCTTCATGCTCACTGAACTGAGGATCTGCCCATGTCAGTGTAAGGCAGAGCTGAACCAAGGGGCAGCAGTGTGGGGCACAGGCTGCCACCAGTCATTTTCGGAGCTCCATTTCCAGACCTCCTTTACTCAGTCTCCATCTTTTGTCTTTCTCTTATGTTGAGACAGATCCCCTCTTTCTAAATTTGCAGTGCCTTTTGCACAACAGGGCACAGTCACTTCAAGTCCCCTCGTGGGTTCCATATCTTCATTGTTGGGGAGAAAAAGAGAGGAAAATAAAAATAAACCCTCTTCAAGGAGATGTGACCAGCCTGGTCTACTGGAAGGTGTTTCTGCCCATGGCAGGGAGGGCTGGAACTAGGTGGTCTTTAAGGTCCCTTCCAACTCAAAACATTCTATAATTATTATATGAAATTATATTATATGAAATTCATGAACCAGAAATGCTATGCAAAACCACACAGCTGGTTGTTGCTGAAAAGAGCTATCTTAAAGGCTCAGAGACAAAAGATGAAAATACAAAATCTTTACTCTCAATCTAAGTCTCCTTTAACCCAATCATTTTTCTAGTTTCAAATACTTGAGAAATAGTCTTTTGTCTTATGTGCATGATTATCTGGTGTTTCTGCTGCATTATAATCTGTGATTTGATATAGACTTATGTATGAGAAAGCTTCACTTTGCCTTTGTGTGCCCCACTTGTATGAAAGCTTGAAGCAGATTCATTTACCTCCAGAAGGTTGAATTGGTCTAAGTACATGCTGACAAAAAATTCATTCTACTTGATTTTCAGGACAGTCAAATTTTTACACATCATTTTTTTCCTTCTCAGTTTGGCTTTTCTCTGTCATGGTTTTTTTTTTTCTTTACTCCCTCAGTTCATTAGTCTTACCCTTCCCCTCCTCTCTCATTGTCCAACATGCTATCCTCTCAGGTTTTCCTATTTGATGGCTGAAATAGAACAGAAAGCAGTTGCTTTTACTACTACTTCTAGCAGTACAAGCAGAAGCAGAAGGGTGATGAGGCTTCAAATAACAGCCATGTGTGCCTGCAAGTTGATTTTTTTTAAAAATTTCTCTTGATTTGGAATTAAAGGTAAATCAGACAGTCCAGTGCCTCACCTGTGATACACTACATCTCATGCTGAACAACGCTGCATAGCATGCAAAGGCCCATCATTTATTAAGGAGCTGTACAAGCAGTGTCGTGTCCTGGGGGTCTCAGAAAAACCTGATCCCAGTCCCAGCAGAAGACTCTGCTCCCATCTCACTGACAACTTCCCAGCAGCTGTGGTGCCCTGTGGTTCACACTACCCTCTACTTTAGAGTTATAAATAAAGCCTCTGATGAAAGGCAGATAGGAGTCACAGCCAGGTTTTCAACACCAGAGGCCGAGAGCTAAGATAGAACTCCTGTGCCATTCAGTACCTGTGGGATAGTGGACGATGTCCCTACTCTTGGCAGAGGTGGAGAAACTAGATGAGCTTTAAAGTTGCTTTGAACCCAAACCATTCTGTGACTGTCACACTGTGCAGAGATATGCAGAGATAGCTGGTGAGATGAGATAGTGCTCACTAGCTCCCAAAGTTAAAGTTTTTCTGTGAGCCATCTCTCTCAGCAATATCTTTCTTTGGCTATGGACCCTAATTATTATCACACCTCCTCCTCAGATATGAATGGATTTACACTGAAGAATAAAATTCCTCAAAATTTTAAAGCAATAAATGTGCTAAAAGAAAAAAAAAAAGCTTCCTAGGCAGATGAAAAGCTCATCATGTAAATATTTTTTCCTGCCATACAAAGGAACATGATGGTTGTTAAAATTGGAGCAGTTGGAGGTTAAAGCCTTCTACTTGCCAACTGGAAGATGCGGCAGCCTGGAAAGTCTCTCACGTGGCTCCACCAATGCTCTTGGGTCTTCAGAAAGAAGGGGACACCTTAGAAGATGGCAAAGCTAGTTGACAAGATGATCCAGCATGAGTACAGTTGTCTTCAAAGAGCAGCAGGCCTAAAACAGTACTCTGGTTGAGAGCCAAGGTCCATCTGGCCAAGAGCTGAGGTCCATGCCTGCCTGTCCTCCCAGCCCACTCGGGTGGAGAAGTTTGGTTCAGTGTTAGCTCATTTTAACAGATGATTTCAGCAATGTTTCTTCCCTGGTTTTGTTTTAAATCTGTCTGAAGGCAGATTCTGTCATTTGCCCCTTCTTGCAGCAGCCAGCCACTCAGTGCCAGCTGTCCCAGTGCAGCTGTGGGGATTTATTTAATATCATTCTGCGCTTTGGAAATGCTCTGGATGCATTCTTTTCCAGCCATGGAGATGACTCTCCTTCAAACAGGACATTGAATTGTAAATTATGTCTCTTGTCCTTAGAGTAAGAGATGATACTCAGTTAACAGGAAGGCAAAGTTCACATGCTACCCTATAATTAAAAAACAAGGGGAAAGACAGACCACTTAAAAGGGTTTCCCACTGTGACAAATTCCATGGATAATAACATTTTCTCACTGCTGTAAAATGCTACCACGTTGGCTGTAAATTCTCCAGCAAGGGTAATGAGTAGTAGTGTAGTTTGCCTTTCATTTGTTTTGCAGTCTGATGTCCAATCTTCTCTGAAAACAAAAGTACAATGCTTGAATCAGTTGATCTATTGATCCAGAACATATCTTAAAGAAACAGCTTTGCTGCCCCTCCAGTTCCTAATTTCAGTTGTTTAATTAAAGCAATATAATTTGCATTTCTGAGGTATATGGCTTTTGCTCTGGCCAAATAAATGCCATGTCTATGATTTAATTCTAATCTTTTTTTTTCCTCTAGCAGCTTACTTTTCAGATCTTTCTGTACATTGGCTTAAATTTAATTTTTTATATTAACTTAATTTTTAACTGAGTGTAATTCCCATGCCCTCTTTTCACTAGAAATTTTGTGGCTGAGACCAACTTCTTTCCTCATCTGCCGGTAGCCTCTTGACACAAAACCCTAGGTAAAACCCACTTCACAGTAGATAGCATATCATATCTCCACAGGCTCAACCTTTAAATTTTTTTGCATCTTTGTTAAGCTTGAAATATTAGAAGTCCCCAGCTTCTTTTCTTTTCTTTTTTTTTTTTGGTCAAAATGATAATGAAAGAGGCCCCACCTCTCGTCCTTCCATTTCCTCCTGAGATTAATTGAAAAAGAGACATCTAAACCCATGCTAATTTGTTTTGAAGTCAGCTATTTCCTCAAACAGTTGCAGAAGATGAAAGTTGTTGATAGGGGCTGCAAATGGTTTTTTTCTGTGTTCCATTGCTACATGCCACTTAAATCCCTGGCTTTGCTGCCATCTCTCTTGATATACGTATCTAAGCTCACATGGATAAAACCCACAAGGCTCTCATAGTCTTCAGGTTGACCTACCAGAGGCTTGATTTGCTTTCTGCTGAACAGTTTGGTAACCGTTGGGGTGAGATTGCAGCAGCAGAGGAGGTGGGAGCAAGGTTTTTAGCATTTAAGGTTATCATTTCACATGCCACTTCAGGGGGCAGATTTTTCCACCCGTTCCCAGCCTGAGCAGCTGCTGAGCCAGCTCTGGTGGAGGCCGGTGCAGTGGGGTCTGTGTGCAAGGCAGGAAAGACGGAGGGCTTTCTGCTTCCACTTGCAAAAATAACAAATTACAAGACACATTCATTTGAGCTCTGGAATTCAAGGCAAAATACGGAATAAAAGGGAATAATAGGGCAGATTTAGACTAGATATTTTTTGCAATGAGGGTGGTGAGACAGTGACACAGGTAGTGGATTCAAGGCCAGGCTGGACAGAGCTCTGAGCAACCTGGTCAAGTAGAAGACGTCCCTGTTCATGGCAGTGGGGTTGAACTATATGATCTGTAGGGTCCTTTCCATCTCAAATGGTTCTGTGATTCTCTGATTCTACAGTTTTACCAAGTCATTGATTGAAATATTAAAACTTGCCTTTCATATGTGCATGGTAGTACCAGCAAAAGCTATACTTCTCCTGAAAGTTGCACATGACCAGACTGTGTGGACAAAACTCTTGCTCCTTTTTGTTGTCCTTGCAGTCAGCTTGATTTCATCTGAGTCATTCCCACTCTTCAGATGGCACGATCTGTGTACGCATGCTGCCAAATTTACATCCTAAGTCGGTTGTGTCAAAACCTGTTGTAGAATTATTTTTTTTCCCTTCTCAAATTTAGATGTTTCCTTTCTGGGACTGAATCCCAATTTCCTTCTGTTTGTTGTTGTCCTTAGTTTTCAGCTTGTTTGGGAGGGGGAGTTCTCCACTGGAACTGAATCATGACTGATACAGTATTTGGCTGATGTGCAATGTTTCTGTTTCATCAGCTTTCTACACAACTGACCATAAAATCAATCCTGCATTTCTAGAAACTTTCAGAGTGCTGTAAAAATTACCCATTAGGTCCATTTACTTGCTGTATGGGTTTTTTATTTTATTTAAATCTTTTTCTGTGCTGATCTAGTACTTTGTATCTCAATGCTCCCATTAGTAAAAGATAAAAGTGGCATCTAAGGGCCACATAAGCAGGGACACATGTAATGAGTCATGGGTTTTCTCCTTGCTTTTATTTCCACTGGCATTGGCAGTGTTCATAACCAGAGGAGTGTGTTAGAAAATGTCTTCACAGTGCAATTTTGTTGCTGCTTGACTGCATTTGTCTATGGGTTTTTTGGCCATCACTGAAGCATCAACTTAAAAATCATTGAAAACCCACAATTTCTAATGAGTAAGACTTTACCAAGCAGGTATTTCAACAAAGAACAACAAAACCCACTTTTCCCTCCTCCCCAGCTGCTTTTGTTCCCGTTGAATACTGCCAAATGGGTTAAAGTCATCCATGAAGTTCATCACTTCGGAGTTGCTGACAGTACCTACCGCAACACCATGAATTTTAAACGGTTTTATTGAAATAATCCAAAATTTACTGAAGTATTGCCATCTGTTATGTAGCACTATTCTTCCCAAAGGCAACTGGGAAAAACAAGGCAAAGTGGCTGCATCTTGCCATTAGAATTTTTATTTCTGGAAAGCATGAATAAAAGTAGTCACTAAGTCACTACACCATATACAACCCATCTATTCCAGCACAAATTTGATACTAAAATACAATTTCTCACCTAAGGTTCTCTGTGATTCTACACACATAAATAGGTGAGAAGAATAAATTTTCTTCAGTTTTATTGTGATATGAAAACTTAACAGAAGATAAAACTGGCCTCCTTGTCTTCCAGATTTCTAAAGGCCACCCTTCACTGTATGTGTGCCCTCACTGCTGCCCAGAATGTTCCATCAATACAAGGACCATGCACAAAGACTGTTTGCACTTCAGACAGCCCATCATGGACCTACCTATGGGTCCCCACAACAGGAGGTATAACATCTCACTTAGGGATTCCTTCAGTATCCAAAATATTCCCTGGGATTTTATTTATCATTGTATTGAAGATTTTTTCCAAGATATCTGAATGATTTGGTTTGGAAGGGACCTTAAAGAACATCTAGTTCCAACCCTCCTGCTGTGGGCAGGCACACCTTCCACTAGACCAGGTTCCTCAAAGCACCATCCAACTTTTCCGTAGAGAAGAATAATCAAGCAGAATACTAGATTTCTTGGCAAAAATTAAGTTTAATTATCAGAAATATCTTTATCAGGTACTGTGGAAAACTCTTACTACAAAACAACCAGTCCAAGGCCCCAGAGCATCACTACTTTTTCGGGTATTTTAGACCATTTTCTCAAGAAAATGTACTCATCAGGAATGGCATCCTTGTGATAAGATATTAAATGAAGTTATTATTGGCTTTGTTTTTAACCTTCAAAACCACTACAAATTAAGGTATCATTTTAAGTGGTGAAATGGAGAAGGTCCTTTTTAATTCAGTCTCTCTGCCCAATCCACACTAGAAAGCAGAGTTATTTTCTTCAGAGACTAATGCTTCGATAAGATCTGTCTGTACCCAACTGTGTGATAAGCTGGGAACTCGAGATCCAATGTCACCTTTTATTTTATTTACTCCTTTATCTGTCTGTGGTGTAGGGATCTGGGGACACAGTTACTCTAAAGTTTTCAGAATATTTTCTTAGCCATGATTCATAACTTTTTTTTTTAATCACAAATAAAAAAAGATTTTTTGAAAGGAAAAAAAAAACGGTTTTAAAGGATGAAAAGCTGTAAATCATATTTCCTAGGGATGTCTTTTGGCATTTGGAGTTCAGATCATAGTTTTGCCACTATTACACAGAGGCCACCTGTGTTGTACTGGCCTAGAATTTTGACTGGACAAGTAAGAAATTGGTTAATTTGGTAAAACATTAACCAGGCCAAAAAGCAGTTCTTAGCCCCACATAAGTAGGTAGTTATCTTTTTTCTTTGCAACAAAATTTTGTGTAAAACACCTTGGACTAGGATTTTGAGATGCGCCTGTTCCCAGGCTTTGTATTTTGATCTGACCACCTGACTCTATTTTAATATTTAATGCTCTGTTTTGAAATTCAGGCTCGCTACTTCAAAAGAAAGTGGCCTGGAAAGATGATTTAAATAAATAATGATCAACCATTTATTATTATTCAAGAGACGCTGCAATGTAATGTATATTTTAACACCAATGGTGTTTATATAATGAAATTATAGTAGTAGTAATGCAATTATCAAAAATTGCAAAACAAAAAACCAAACAAGCCATAGTTTGGGGCTATGTGTTAATTTTTATTACTTTATATACATCTATAATGTAAGGCTTTTCGCAGGTCCTCTGTGTGGCTTATTTTATGCTCTGACTTACCATATTTTGCTTTCCCTGGTTAACTCACACTGAATTCCAGCTCTGGCTATTCGATTCAAGCTTTACCATTAAACAGGGTGCTCAGCCTGTCTCTGAGCATGCCCCACTCCATCTCTCTTTATCAGACAAAGTCATCACGAAGGAGGAATCACAGGAATCTCACTCTGGGCTCCACCAGCCATTAAAGGTTGACCTGTGACTCTGTGGCATTCCTCACATCTCCTGTGCAGTCATTCCTTTGCTGCCACAGAAACTTCCAGTTATTGCTGGTAGCAATGGCCAGCTGCTTTGATCACCTGCCTTGCAGGGCATGCTTCCTGTAAAGGAAAATTATGGACACTGTTCCAGCTACAAAACCAAAACTTACTTTTTTCCTCAGCTTCTTCCTAAGTCAATAGACCCTAAAATAAAAATACAGGGATTATTTTGACTGTGTCTGCCCCGTGAGGGAGATGCTCATCTGACAGGATTGCTTTAGAAGCATGACGAGCAAAATGAGGATCTGCCTCATCCCTTCTTCCTGGGGATTCCTCATACTGTGTTTCATTTAGTTTATCATGGGAAAGGTGGCAATTATCTTTTTTTCTTAAACACTGAAACAAAAAACCTGTATTTCCATTCCCAACCTAGCATCTACTCATGGATACATCAACTTCAATTCAAAGGCTTATCCCTAAGCTTGTTCCCTGTCTTATATTAGACTTTTCACCTGCTCATATTTCATACTTCTCATATCCTTTATATATCTGCATAGATATTTACATAACCTTATGATAATTTATATTTTCAAATGCATTTTGTTTTCATTATTTTTTTAAAGTTCTGATACTTCATTTAGTGAACACAACCTTATAAAAGCTACTGAGAAATAAATCAAAACAAATTACATAAGGCACAGAGTCTGAGTAGTGCCAAGGTTTTCTTTTCTGCACTGCACACGCAAAGTTTTTCTAGTTAATTAAGAACAAACAAACTAGCTCCTACGACATGAATTTAATTTCCTTGAAGCTAAATAAAGACCAAACAAAAGTGTTCTTTTTACAATTCCCATCTTCAAAGGAGTTTATTTATTTCCTTTTATAGGTCTGGACAGCCTTGAGCTCTCTGTGTTTAGATTAAATCAGCTCCAGAATCTTCATATCCCTCGTAGATATAAACAGTGCTGAAATGGGAATGATACCTCAGGATTAAAGCTGGAATCAGTGGAATTAAGTGGAAAAATGTTGCCAAGAAGCCAGAGTAGCCCTGGCCTAGACTCCCACGGTCTTGAGGCCCTGCAGGTCTCCAGCACCGGGCAAGTGGCTGGGAACAATACCACAGTTCCCTGTTTATTAACTGGAAGGGGCATCTGTTCAAAACACAGTAAACCAGCACAGTAGAAGTAACACTTTAACACAGATGAATGTTGGTGAATCTGTGTGATGCATTCAATAACCTTCTTCACGTTGTCCATCTTAAAGCTGAGAGCTGCACCTTCAAATTCCAAAATTTAAGTTACTTTTTTCCACTACATTCTGATTTGTAAAGGGTTAACATCCCTAACAGATTACTAAAATAACAAATCATGGTATCAAGTTTAAATTTTTGACCAGACACGAATATTCCAAATTTTTTGTTAACAGTATTAAAAAAAAATTTGTTGACCCTGTAAGCTGCCCATGAGGAAAAAAAGCTGTCACTGTTTTTTCCCTGAAAGCTCATTTTTGTTGTGTTGATTGTGGAGCTACATAGGAGAAATGAAGCCAGACCAGGAGTGATGAGTGCTGCATGTCTGGTGGAGCTGTGCTGGCATCAGGACCCTGGAGGCAGCACAGGGAGGGGACCTGTGGTCTAAGAAGTCACCTGGAATGTATTTCTTGTTTGAGGATACTTTGGTATGCAGAAACTTTGCCTCTAATTGGTCAGGTGGGGAAGGCATTTGTGTGAAAGCTCGAATGAAGGAGCATGGGAAAACTGATTTCAAAGCACGATATCTTCCTGTTGTCTACTGGAGTTATTTAATAGGTTTTGATATGTATTTTAAAATAGCACAGGATGTGACAAGTTCAGGTTTTGTCACAAGGTGTAGTCTGTACAGAGTGTACTTCACACAGAGGGTCCTTGAAATTTAATAGCCTTGGCTCTCCATCCTGTAGCTCCTGGCTCCTGGAGCACTCCTTTCCATCACCTCTAACACCTTGACTGCTCACTGACAGCAGACTGTCTGGCCAGGCTCCTTGTAAACTCAATTTTCATTATTGGATAGCAAACCTGATTCGAAATAATGCTATTTGCAAAGCCCTTGATCATATTCTAGTTGTTTCTGTGCTGTCACTTGAGAGAACAGTTGAGGTTGTCCTTGATGGATGAGCAGCAGTTTGTAGTCCAAGGTCTACCTTCCCTCTCAGGTTTGAAAATGCCAGTGGTGAAATGTTCCTGGAAACCAGTGGAGTCACTGTGAGATCTCCCTTGCCTAATCCTAGAGTTTTCCAGCCCACTAGTAATCTAGTTTCAATAATTCCTTGGCAGAACACAGGTCATGAATGACGTGCTTTCATCAAACTGCTTTTCATGACATTAAAATCAATCACTAAATAAATACATAAGTGATAAATAGGATTGCTAGCAGTAAGCAGAGAGTGAAACAATGTTTATCAAGAAAATCATGATGATGATTATCCTCTGAACTCTGCTTAGGAGGAAGAGCCTGTGAAGAAGAAAACAATAATTCTATTTGAAATGAAGATTAGTTATAAATGTATTTTAATATTTTTGGAACAAGTAAAGACAAGATTACCTTTATTAACTTATAACGGATAACCTTTCATTTGTTACAATAAGCATTACAATTATAATAAGAAACAAGGATAAAACATGCTGTATGTAAATTTTTTTTCCCCTTGTAGAACAAGGAACTTTTTCCGCTGTTGCTCTGTGATGAACACTGGCCAGAAGAAACAGAAGCTCAGATCAGGACAATGCTATGTTGAGAGTGTTGTGCTTAAAAGAACAGGAGGCTAATGAGAACATGATACTCATGGAAAACTTTTAAAATTATTTATACATAATTTTAGAAAAGGACTAATTCTCCTCAGACTGTTCTGCAGAAAGCCAAAAGCTTTCTTTTGTGAGAAATTCTGTTCTGCAAAAGCCATTTCTTTTAATGAAAGTGATGCTTAATTTATATAGACAGAATCATTTTGAAACCCTTTCAATTCAATTTATCATCATTATTGTCACAAGTATCTGATCTTCTGTAGTATTGAAAATCCAGTAAAGGTGAACATCTCTACCAAGCCTGTCACTAGTTCATATCATCATACTGGGTATGTTTTGCAGATTGCCTGCTTCCTAATCTCTTCTTATAATTGCAGAAATAATTGTACTTGCCCTCATTTGTACAGTACTTTCAGATCCAAGGGGAACATACAATGAAAGTATTAAGGGTTATCTTACTGGTGGCAAGTATATTAAAAATTACTTCAAATCTCGCACGGAGAAAACATTGTCAAACCTGAATACAATTTTTATTGCTTCCTTTTCATATTACACAGGTAATAATATATCTGTGATAAAGCTCTAACACATGTCCTTTTTCTTTTTTTTTATTAGATGCAATTTTGCAATTAGTTCCACAGTATAACTCAGGAGGAAAACAAGACTGATGAAAGTGTTTAGTTGTTCCATCTTTAACATGTGTGATGGTTCAAACATTACTGAATTTCCAGCCATCCTCTGGGATTACAGATTGGCCACAAGCTCTGGTGAGGTGTACCTTGCCTGGAGAAGTCAGTCTTGTGCTCTGGGCTGCTCCACCACCACCATCACCAGCACCCTGCCTCATTCTGGGGTCTGGGAAAGCCACACCAGTGAAATGGGCTGCTTGTTTTCCTACTGATGAAAAGCAGGAAAAGTCAGATGTGGACGGGAAATATTTCCAAAAGACAAAGTTAGTCACAAAGAAGGTTTCAGCGTGATAACACAGAGGAGGAAATCCTATCAGTGTGAGCAAGAGCTAGAATAAACAAGTCACTACAAATACTTCTTTCCCCTTTAATAAATATTTGACTGAGGTCATCAACCTTGCCTGAACTGGACCTGTATTTGATAACACAGACCATTCCTCCCTCTTACAACTGAAAAGTGGGTTTGCTTGCTTTAGAAGTCAGGGCTTGAAAATCTGTTTGCACGTAAGCTTTTCTGCCCTGAAAATCAGCAAGAAACCAAGAACTGTTATTACTCAGATGTACTGTAAAAATCTGATTACATGCTCTCTATTCTTTTAAATTAAAGCTAGTTAGTGAATACTTATTCTTCATCCCAGCCCACCAATCAAAGTTGTTTCTGAAAAGTAATGATGATCACAACACCCAGAGACATGTGCCTGTGAGGGATGGGCTACCCAAACTTTGGCAGTTCACAGCCATGCCACCATGCCATGCACATCACTAATGACTCAAAAGAGTTTAGGTGACATGTCTCTCCACTTTATTTGTCTCAATTACACTGTTTGGACTATCGGGAAGAAATAATTCAAGTATTCCTGCATTCCGAATTTCTCATCTTTTGTTTAGGTACACTCAGTTTTATTGTGCTCCGGTACACGAGGTGAAAGATGGGAACAAACAAACCTGAGAAGCACTGAAAATGGTTATTTCCAATTTCACCTTTGCTTTATTCCCTTTCACCTTTGTTTTCTGAATTTTCTACCTAAATATCAGACCCCATCCTACGGTGTCCTCGATACCTGATGTTGTAAAAGCTCTCTGGCCAGCAGTAATAACTGGGATCTTTCCAACAAGCCCTTGGCTTTAGAGTGTTTTCACAGTTGTCAACTTCTTGGCATTTGCTGCAAGATTATTTTCTTGCACCACATATCTGTAAGTACATGGTCTCGCTGTTCAAATACACAAGATACCAAAATATTTGAAGACCTAAAGAGACAGCAGCCATCACCTATGGGTTTGCGGGAAGATCCATTTGATTTCACAAACAAGAGTGACAATTCTTTCTCAAATCCTGCAAGGTTTTGCACAGGACGTGCTCTGCTCACTCTCTAAAATGCAGCACAGCTGATAACTCCCAAGGAAACTGCCCAGATTCCTGTTAACCAGAAACCACAACAGCCTCACTTGCCTTACATTGATGCTGCTGGAACAGCGGCTTCTATAAATGTCACGCTTCTGTCTGTAATGCAGTGTTTCACATAGGCAAATATGTCACAGAAAATACAGCAAAGCTGTTGTAACTCTATGTGAGAAACTCAGCAAAATATATTTAGTCCTAAAAGCTAAAGAAAACATGGCACAAATTGCCAAGCTGTCTGAGAGCCGAGGTGTTTAGTAATTTTCTTATCTCAAACTGTGTCCTGTAAATTGGGCACAAAAAAGACTCAGACATCAGCTGAGTTTGAGGATTAAAATGCCACCAACAACATTTATTGCAGGTGAGGAAAGGGTGTTACGGGTTGATACTTCATAGGGAACCCCATGGGGAAATCCTCAGACCCCCAAAATTTGTGCTTGCCATCACATCTGCTACCTTACCACATCACGTCTGATTTCCACAGCCCATAGCATAGATGTTTAAGATGAGTAAGATTTCTCAAACATTTTTCTACTGCTATATTTCTTCTGATGTTATTTTAATTGGTTTCTCAGGGCGTTCTCAGTACATCCAAAGGAGAGCAAAGTCTTTCTGTGGCTGATCTACTGGCCATAAATCCTCAGACACTAGTGAAAGCTTGTGTGACCTCATGGATAAAGTGTTTGCTTCATATTTTGAAGGTCATAAATTCAAATCCTGTTAATACTCTCTTTTTATTAAATGTCTCATAGCTTATTTTCAGTGGTATAATTACCCACTAGGTCAGTTAATTATTACTGAATTCCTCCAGCAACAACAAAAAGGCAAACTACCCACTAAAAACAACTTAGAAAGTAATACTTACAAAATGATTAGCAATTTAAACAGTCCAATTAAATGAGACAATTAAGTTTAAGTAGGTTTCTCATTAGAGTAATTTTCTGTACTCATAACTGAACAAAAGTCTTATAAGTCTTTGTGGGAACTGGGGAACTCAATGCATTTCCATGAACATAAGCATTCCATGACTGGGGCTAATATGTATGTATCTGATGAAGGAATTGAGCTGAGGGAATTCATAAACACACATATGGGAGATCTCGGTCGGAGAGAGAGATCTATTTTCCTTAATAGAATCTCATTTGCTTTATTGAAAGACACACCACAGGCCTTTCCTGAGTTTATTGGGAAGGACAGCCCTACTCAATACTGTAAGAGAAAGCAAATGACAACTTGTTGTGAACCAATATTTCTGGGAGATGTGAGACCATAACACGAATAAACCCAGCTTTCTGTGGGACTACATGGTCCTGCATGAAAATAATTGTGCTGCTTCATTAAGTATCTGTAATATTTTGGGTGAAAACACTTTGATTTTCCCAACTTGGGAGAACAAGAATATTTATTTCTCAGGGCTCAGCGGCAGTATTTTTGCTTACATTGAATAATGCTTGACAGAATAAATAATAAGCCATGGAAAATGTATGTATATAGATATAATGTATAGCCTTGTGCTAGAAAGTCAGCCTGAGTCCTTTAGTCTTTCCTTAGGGTGATAGAGAGACTTTTAACTATTAGTTGTACCATGATATAGTAATTGGAGTTGGATCAGCGGTTGGACTTGATGATCTTGGAGGTCTTTTCCAACCCAATCTATTCTATGATTCTATGATTCTATGATTTCTTGATACCCTCTTTCTTTATAAGTGTTGGGTTAAGCACAATGATGCCAGGCAGCATGGAAATGACAAATTATTCCTGTGGCTCCTTGGGCAAGCTCGCTCAGGTAGGGCAAGCCCAACCTGGCCACTGCTGGCTGTGGTTTCTGGGAGAGCCAGATGAGACCAAACGAGCTCTGTTTTCAGCAGTAGGTGTGTGCCAAGAGAGGGGTATGAAGCTAGGGAAAAAAATTTGTCATAGCCCTGAAGGACTGCAGCCCTGCCAGCAAGTTGGACGAAGGGAGTCTTCAACAGCTGCCAAAACCTAAAGTAAAGCAGCCCTGAAGTGTTTTTTATACCTGTATAAAAGTGTAGAGCTTTGTATTTAAAGAGTAGGTTCGGTTGTGACAATTTTATCTTAACGTGTCAGAATTTAAAAAGGAATGAGTGGTGTGAATAAGAAAAGCTATGCATTCTTTCCAGAGGTGACTTTCTAACTAAAGCCAGGACCATTTGTCTTGAAGTTCATTTCACTTTAGGACGTGTTTCTCACAATATGTTAAGCCCTAAGGGGATGCTAAGAAGAAAAATGTGTTTTAATTATTTCATATGGGTTAAACAAAGAGACTTGAAACTTTATCTCTTCTTTCTACAGCCATTCATGCATGAAATTAAGAGAATTCTATAATACACACGAGAGAAATAGAGTACCAAAATACAAAGACGTGGAAATCCAGCACAAACTCAGCACTGGGCACAGAGAGGAGCAACTTTTCAGTGCAGAAATAATCTCAAAAAATTCCCTGGTAAGGTTTGTGAAAAAGACAATTATGAGTCTTTGCAGATATGTTGTCTTGTATTAAAGATTAAATTAATTGAAAATAGCAAAGAGGAATCTATGAGAGCAAATGGGAGTTATCAGTGGCAACAAACAGTGATGTTATTTCAACTTGCCCTCTGATATCATATGAAAATGCTTAGTTCTCCCCAATATGTGGGACATAACATCCACAGCAGGAAAAGGGGTGCCATGAGGTAGCCTCTTGTTTCCTTTCCTTCTCTGGGGCAAAAATCATAGAATTTCAGAATCACAGAATGGTTTGGATTGGAAGGGATTTAGAGATCATCTTGTTCCAAGCCCCTTGCCGTGGGCAGGGACACTTTCCACTAGACCAGATGAATCACTGTTGTAGTCTCTGTTTATCCTCCAACCTCCATGGCTGCAGCCAAAGAAACTCAGTATTTCCCTCTCCCAGACTGCTGGCTGGTTTGGCAATCAGGATTGACCTTACCTATGCAGCAGAGGATGAAATAACACTTAAAAAGTGTTCAGTGATGAAGAATTCATCATGCTGAGCTGCACTACAGAGACTCTGAGGTCTTGACTTGAGATCCAGAGATAATAGAAATGAAATACCGATGGGCTGAGGACAGCAATTGGCATTCTTTGAAGAGATGAGCAATTTTCAGACACCTCTGTACTGCCATACTCAAATCTGCATCAGTAAAGGTAACCTTAAAGTTATATTTTTATTGCAAAATTGAAACACCTGTTATATCCCAAAGGAATTGGACACAGCCTGTGTATTTGATGAAGATTGGTTTAGCTTATGCACTAATCTGCTTTCTAATCTTTTCACCTTAATTAAAATGCAGCTTTACCAGTGACTAACTGATTAACAAAATCTGTCACAAGTTTTATTTCATAACATGCTACTCATCAAACAAATTTTCTTGTTGCTTACATGATTGAATGCCAAGTGATCACTCTTTTGTTTCCAGATGACTTTTTTAATGGAAGAAATTAGAGATTATATTAGAATAGCTAAATAGGGTTCATGAGTAAAAAGAAACCAGAACTATGTATTAGAATACAAGGTGGGAAAATTATTAATTGGAAATTCAATTGAGAAAATTGTATGATAATTTTTTTTGTTCCCATGTTTTATTTCTCATTTATTATTTTGTTTGTTTGTTCCCTGCTGAAAGGAGGAAAGTGCAGTAAAATTGGTACACAAGCATATTACATGCACAGAAACTCTTTTAAAGTCATCTGGGTTTCTTTAGTATTGGCTTGGATGATCTTGATTGAGGTTATAGAATATATAATCCACTGCCAAAAAAGCACAAATAAAATCTAGAACAGCCATATTCTGTTATAAAGCAGAAGTCTGAATATCAGTTCTATCAAAATCAATTATTATACTCCTCTGTCAAACTGTGGCCATGATTAGGGCTCCCTGAGAATAAATTTATTTGCATTTTGGCATAATCTGTGTTTATTTTTTTAATTCAGTTCGAATTCGATTAATTAGTTCAAAGCAATGAAACAGCAATGAAAAGTTAATTAGCCCAAACAGAGGAGAAGATGAATTAGCACTATATGGCTCCTTTAAAAAAAGAGAGTGCATTTTTGGAAAATACAGAAAAGCAGCAGTAAATTGAGGTGTGTAATATATTTGCCATGTAAGGAAAGAAAAAATACTAAACCCATCAATGTTGCAATGCAAAAAATCATTCTTTTTCACTGTAGATGTTATTTATTTTGTATCCACGAGTGCTCTTGCCAGTCATAACGAGATGCAGATATCAAAGGTAGCAGGTTGATGTGGGATTCAATAGATGGAAGCAAAGGAAAAAAACCCACAAGAACAGGAGCAGCTGGACTTACTGTAATTGCCTGAATAAAATCAGACACACACATGTGCAGGGTTGGACCAAAATCCACACATCACTGTAAAAACAGTGAAGTGAATCAATACAAGGAGTTAACAAAGCCAATTATTGTGCACTAAATAGCTTTGCTGAGTAGGTTTGCTCAGGAGAGACAGTTCATAGATTTGGAGTATTTGAAAAGCCTCACAAACACCAGCCACCAGTTGTCTATCTTTAGGCAACCCTT
Source organism: Corapipo altera (assembly GCF_003945725.1). Lineage (NCBI taxonomy): Eukaryota > Metazoa > Chordata > Aves > Passeriformes > Pipridae > Corapipo > Corapipo altera. The sequence goes on from NW_020884929.1 coordinate 3,660,414, forward strand.
GGTGCTCTGTGTATTTAAACTGTTTATTTGCTTTGCGTTTTGTTTATTTTGTTTACATCCTCTGATTTGCTCCTCTGCCACCCACAGAAATCTGTCTGCTGCCATCCCCAAAGGACAAATACTACAGCAAAATAAATATGTTATATGAGAGGGGAAAAAATAAAAACAGTAGAGGCCACAGATGTATTCAATACAACAACAACAACAAAAAAAAAGGGATCACCAGCTCAATTTCAGCTCAACAAGGGTACTGCTTGCCTGGTAATTACTTCTGACCTACCACATCAGATTTACAGTCTAAAAGCTGCCACCTTTCAGATAAACCAGCCTCAAAACCTACTACTGGGTAATCATGAGGTGCAAAAGTGAACTATATGAGAAAAGTTAAGAATTTGTCTCAAGTAACAAACAAAAATGTGGGACTGAAATGTGTAAATCGAATGAGAAGCTGAAGTTGCAAAGAAAATGAGAGGTGTGCAGAAATGGTTGGTGTTGATGTGTGTATTGAGTCAGGGCTGCGTGCTGGACTCTGAGAACTGAAGACGAAGGTTCCAGAAACAGCCAGAGACTTTTGGATGTATTTGTACTGTGCCAGTGAAGGTTCCCCACATGGAGAACTGTTCCCCAAACCCTCCCACTCTCAAAACTCCCAGCAGTTTCCATAGATAAAATCATAGAATCATTTAGGTTGGAAAAGACCTTAAAGATCATTGAGTCCAACCATTAAGCCAAAACTGCAAGGGCCACCTCTAAACCATATCCCTAAGTGCCACCTCTACATGTCTTTTAGGTAGGATAAAGGGCTGCAATCCACTTATTGACATAAAAAAATCATTTTAAATTATCGTGATCTTCAAGGGCCTTTTTGTAGAAATAAGCCATTTCAGATAGTTTTAGTTAATGCCATTCATAACCAGTGTGTCCTAAAGGTCTCCAGAAACTGAAAGTCCTGAACTATTTAAATCTAGTGGAGTCTTTAATGGCAACAGAGTTCTCCAAGACTTCCAAGTAGGGAAGATGGAAGTTTGCAGCAGAAAACAGTATTTTGTAGTCACTGCATGAAAAGATTCAGTAATGGCCAAATAAGAGAAATTAGGGTAAACAAAAGAGTTTGTGTTTGTAGAGGTAGGTATGATATGCCTCAGGGGTGCTGTGAGCGCAGAAACAAAGTCCAAATGACTCAGCATCCAAGAAAAGCACATTTATCTTCAGGACATGTTCATTGCTCTACCTGCATAATGGCATATTATATTCTTAAGAGAGTATTAGGGTAGAAGTATTTGCACATTTTTAATGCATAAAGCCCTTTTTATATAATAAGTATGTCATTGTTTTCCAGTCAATGGCAAATAAAGTTACTCTGTCAGTATATTTATTTTTCTCTGTCGTGACCTGCAATTCTGTTCAGAGTTTTGCTGTACATCTCAAACAGCAACTACAACCAGAAGTATAGCCAGTTCCTTTATGACTCCTTAATTAACTTTTAACCTTTGGTTTCCTATTTCCTATGTAACTGTCACAAAATAAATACCAACTCCACGGCCACTCTTTTGCAATAGTCCTGGAACACTTCAGTGTGTGCACTACTACAGGAAAAAGGAAACAGGACTTTAACTCCTCGAGAACTGAGTCATCACCAGCCTATGAAAGTGTAAACAGTTGGAAACATAACTAAAGAGCAAAAATGGACAAAATAAGCCTGTGGAGACAGACTGCAAAGCAATGAAACCACTCCAGAGATGAGAATACCTAGGAAGACTCCCACGTCTGAAGGTGGTGTTAAAACAACAGCATTAATAAGGGCATAGGAAAGACAAACCAAAACAAACCCATTAAACCCAGTATTTTATATTTTGACCTTCCAGTAACATGCCAATTATGGTCAATATTGTTTTCAAGAGACTGCTTTACTCAGGAAAACTTCAAAACCTGATGTGCTTTGATAAGCAATATTCACTTAAAGTAAACCTGAACTAACATTTTAAAGCTAAATAATAGAGAGGCCTGAATAAAAATCCTTGAAAGGTTTTTTTAAGGTCAATGAACTTACTGGCAACTAGAAAATAAATGCTGCTTTCAGATATCTGTTGTAATAGAATAAGCACAACCATAGCTTGTGATAGGATGTTCTCCTAGTACATTGGAAATGAGGCTTCCAGACCTCCTTCCACAAGCTTTCAATGTTTTATTTAGTGATGCAACGTGAGTGACAAATCTTATGAAGAAAAGATTATCTCCTCTAAAGGCTGGGACATAGACACTAACATACGAAATCATCTTCTTATTTGCTTCCTTTCTAGCAGTCCTGGGAACAGAGCAAGGGAAGGAGCTGATCTTTGTACTAGGGTGTTTTTGTCTTTATTAAGGCTCCTTTGACAAGAGGAGTAGCCCTCTTCTGAGGTTTTTCAAGCCTTCAGTGCTTTCTCCCAATGTTTCTTCACACCAGCCTGGGAGTCTAGAGAAAATGTAGAGAGGGAGAAATATAAGAGAGACTTGAACCCATGTTTGTGATGAAGAATGCTCTCATCACAGTATCCCACTCACTGCCCACAGGCACCAGGGATTCTAGGTCCTCGATACCCTTTCTGCAGGCACACCCTGTCCCAGAGCCCAGCTGTAGCTGAAGCAGAAAGTGCTTATCTGTAACCACAAAGCCAGAGTAAAGCCCTCTACAAAAGCCCTGTTTTGATTTTGGTTTATTTTAAGTATTCAGAACATTATTAAGCAACTAACAGATAGAGTTTCTCACTACCAAGGCTATCAAAAGCTAAGAATCAATATAGCCCCACTACAGGAGAGATTCCTCAAGAGTCAGTAAGAAGAAAAAAACCAAAACCACAAACAACCAAAAAAAGCCCACCTCCCTAAAGCAACAAAAAAAGCCCCAACCCAAAATTAAAATCCCTTTCTACCCTGTCTTTTCAAGGTTTTTGACTCCCACCATTCCAGGTGAAAGACATAAGTCCTGCAATCAAGAATTTTGAGCAATGATGCATAAATAGTGCACCTAGGGCAAAGGGTTAAAAAGGTAGTGTTTGTGTGTGGAGGGGAGCTTTTGACAGAGAACATCTAATATTTAGTGATGCTCTTGGGACTGGTTGTAAAGGAGAAGGTGAGTTTATTTTCCTTTAGCAAGAAAGTAAGACGAATAGAAAACATGTGAAATGATCTGTTGTAAACTACTTTTTCTTGTGGAAGTAAGTTCTAGTACTAGAAGAGGATGAATTTTGCATTGTTTGTTGCAATACAGCAATAGGTATTTAGTGAGACTGAGAGCTGGTTTATACCTTGAGAAATATCTCTTGTGACTACATATGAGGAAAAAGAAAGAAGATAAAAGGCACAGTAGTGGTAGAAGAAGAGTAAGAGAGATAATTTACGTAACTGTGAGATTTTTATAAAGACTTCTGAGAAAAGATGAAGATGGGTTGGTCCAGGTCTGAAGGCTGTGTTCTGCAGGCCCATTCAACATTTACTTAACCCACCATGATGATTCTTAGGCTGTGTAACAATTTTTAAGGCTGCAGTCAAAATGCAAAAAAGATTAAATACGGGATTTCACTGATACAGGAAAGATTTATTGCTTCTTCGTTGTCTTCCTGCTGATTCCAACATCTCTTGACCTTATAATGTTAAGTAATGAAACAGTTTTAGTAAACCAGAGCATAAAATTAAAGAAATGTAACAAAGCCCTTTTTGTAAATGTAAATATAAATATAAATTTCCAGGGCTTAAGTTCTGTACATAATTGGTATTTTTATAATGATTCAAAATATGTATAAGAATAAAAGATAATTAAGAGAAGGCACTAGGCTATAAAAGCCATATTTCTTCAATAAAGTATTTGCATAAACATGATAGTAATTCTGTCAAGTTCAAATACAGTATGATCATGAAAAGTGTAATTAAATTACAATTTAAAATATGGGAACCATCTGCACTGCAGTGTGAATTGTAGTGCTACACAGGGAATACTGATGATGAGTTTTGTATTGTGTAGCAAAATAAAATGTAGCAAAGCTCTGCCTATTTTCCAGTCCCTTCAACGTTTGCTATTAGTAGAGCATTCCCCTTGGCCTTGTCTAACTTATTACTGAGTGTTACACTTCTACGGCTCCATAATTGCTTCAAAGACTTTGTAAAAACTGAACCTAATATGTTTTATCCTGTGTGTGCCTTCTCCGAGTTCAGTCAAAATAAAAGGCATAGAAATGACACAGACTTAGGTGAACTTGCAGAAGGAGTCCTTGCTGGATTGTTTAATGTTAGTAACAAATATATCAGAGGGTAGCAGCTGAATTTGATTTAGAACTCTGTTGGACACTTGGGTTTATCTCTACTACTGCTGATGTTTTTTGACCTTGAGAGAATAACATAGGAAACACACCAGAAAAAGACAGCTGAGCTACTAAGCCAACAGGTATTTTTCAGCTATTGAAAGATATTGATTTGGTCTGATAAAATTGTTTATTAAAAGAAATATACAACAACACTTCTGGTGCTCCTGGCTCCAAGATTGAAACCCTTGTGAAGAGTAGTAGGATTGCAATGGACATTTGGAGGTTATGCTGTGTGTGCCGCAAACACCCCTCTTTTTGGAAGCTGCTCTCCAGGATGTGAAGAGGTGACATTTCCCCACTGTGTATGAGCTTGAGCCCCTCGTTCCCCAGCCTTTCCACACCTGTACTAAGCACTTCTGCAAGGAAGTAGGTGGCACTGAGCACTGCTGGCCTGCAGTTGTGACTAATGGACTTCAATGTGAGGTGAAGAACCTTTCTTTGCTTTCCTGTTTTGTTGGTTAACAGCATTCTTCCCTTCTCAGTTCTACTTGGGTGCCAGGATAGAGGACTGAGATGGGATGTAACAGGGGGTCCAGCAGCACATTGCCAGCGATGCTGTACAGTGGCCTCCTGCTACCACTTGATCCTGCTGCAATGTCCACAGTTGATGGCTTTCAGCAGGATTTCAGGCTAATTCAAGGAGGATGGTGTGGAGGGAAGGCAAACAAAGGGAACATTAGGGGCTCTGGTAGAGAGGGAGAAGAAATGAAATGGAGCATTCTTTGAAGGGAACAAACAAGAAGTGGTGGGAAATGTCTTAAACATTCTGAGAAGTAGTTTAAGGACACTGGGCTATGCAGTTGGGCATCCTGTGAAATCAGAAGCGCAAACTGAATTGGTACTTTGTAGGATAGTTCAATGCAAGTTATCCCCCATACATTTTAAGAACAACCATAGGAAACCTTTTTTGCTTTACTGACTGAGGCTTAGGGAGGAAAACTCTTATGTTGTATCATATGCATTTGGGTGAGATGGTGTTTTTTCTGGACTGTGGCATAAACAAATTGTCTATTTTCACCTCTAATTCCTGAAAATCTGAGTATATGTAGGACTAGGTTTGCCATCCCATGCTCCTGCAGGCTTAAACAAGGAGAATAATTAAAAGCACGGAGGAAGAGGTAAGGACAGTTGGTTTTCAATGGTTTTGATAAAGAAAAAAGCCTTTGCAAGGAAAAAGAAAAGCAAGAAAAATTGGCTTCAGACAACATATTTTACATATGAGCTCTATGTAAAGCTGTAAACAAAGTGGATTAATCTGAAGGAAAAAGGAAATAACTGACTGCTGTTGGGAGCTGGTGTAGAATTGATGCTGCATCAGATATCCCTGTATGTTGTGCAATAATGTTACAGGGAAGTATTGATGAATCAAGAAATGTAACCCCAAAGGTGCGACCAGCAGTCCTAGGTGACTGAGTCTCCCAGCCATGGAGGCTGCATCTTTTGCTGATTTACTTTTGCATAGCTTTTGAACTGATAATAAATGAAACATTACTCAATGTAATCAAATCATACTGGAAGTTGGCTAAAATGAGTCATGAGCAGAATCCCACTATAGCAAGAAAATTGCTGTAAAAACTGAAGGTCTATAAAATCCATTAATGGTGGTGCATTTCTGTTCTTTTGGGTTTGGCAGCACATTAGTGATAACTAGCAACTCTGAGGGGATTCCTATTGTCTATGTTAGCTGAGCACTGTGATCCTCTCTGGCCAGAGAACTGTGGAGCTCCTCTTGCTAAGGATGCTCATGAGGAGTGCTTTTGGATTGCATCTGTAAAACAAAAAATCCAAACTCACTCACGTGCCTTACAGAGAAAGTTTACATTTGTAGTGAAAATCCCAGGTAATTAATTTTTTTATAATGAAAGCAAATTACATAGACAGATGTAAGATGTTAAAAGGAATGTAAAAGTTATTGCTTCCTACTTCCTGTAGAACAGTGTGCTGACATCAGGGGGGATGCTTCTGGTAGGTTATTTTTATTAATTGTATAAGGTGTCATTTATGCATTTAGTAATATTTGCTAAGTGACAATTTCCTTACACCTAAATGATGCTATTTTGATTGGATAAATAGAAATTCCTAAGTCTAGGAGTGTAAAGTAAACCCCACCGATGTTTCTTTTGAGACAACAACTCCAAATTTGTGTTCTTATCAGTTCTTAAACATAGTTCACAGGCTATTTATTATTCTTGAGACCTTTAAAAAAACCCCACCCAAACACTGAGTTAGCTGTTCTAAGCCCTGTTTTCCATTTTACATAAAGAATAGGAAATCATGTCTGTCTTCAGTGTAAAATATGAAGATGTTAGACCAATTTTTAGACAAATTTATTTTTTGTCTGGAACAATTATACTTAGTTAATTGAGATTACTATTTGTGATTTGCATGTCTAATAAATAATGCATGTTCTAACTAGTCTATGAAAACCTCAGAACAAAGATGAACTCCCAAAGGACTGCTGGCAGATAGAAATTGAACATAAAATATATATAAATGTCTTTATAACTTAGCTCTTTAGGCTTTCACTGGGGTATCTGAACCAGGCCCCTACATGCTGTACTATTTCCTATTGTTCACATCTCGCCTTTCAATATTTCTCTGAGCTAAAGTAACTTTACTTGTCAGTAAATATATTGCAAAATTAGCAATCTGTTTTTGCTATGTTTATTATTCAGCATTATTTTCAATCATGTAATGATGTCATTAGCAGTTTGGTAAAAGCAAAACTGGATGGGAGTAGAAGAGAATTGGCATGGAACAGTCTTATGAGCTGTTTTCCAGCCATGAGCTTCTGTTTTCCAACATGTGAACCTGTCATGTGAACCTCCAGACAACAGCAAGGAGCAGACAATTGTAAATACCTGGTCTCCTGGGTAGGTCTAAAAGTATTTCCCATATCCTGGGTAGGTTATCATATGACTGTTCGTGTCATGTCTTCCTGCAGGGCCTCATCAGAGCTGGGACATTCAGCTATAATGCAATACTCTCTCACCATTCCTTTGGCCAAGGCTGTTATTGCACCTGCACAGGGAGGCTGCAACATCAAAGGCAAAACATGAAAGGGAGAAAACCCCAGCAAATTTAGAGATTTGATTATTTGTGTAAATCATCATAGATACAGCATCTTTCTTTGATGTAGCCAGCACAGCAAAAGGTTGGAAGGTCAGACTTAGATGTAAACTGCTTTCCAGCTCCAGCACTGATCCTCCTCCAGAGAGAGTAAGATTTTGGTGCAATAGTTTCACCCCCACCCCATCCCTCTCCCTTTTATGAGTTTCCATATGGAGCTATTGCTCATTCATTACTTATGCAACTGCTGGAAAGAATAATACCAGAAGGTGCTGATGAATAGCCCAGTCTTCCTTTTGGCATCCTGAGGGCTTCAAACTAGTCCTCCAAGTATGAATTATAAGGGTATTTCAATGAAGCTGCAATCTGCATGTTGGAATCTCCTTGGAATTGAGCTAGAAGAACCATGATAAAATGATGGCTTTTGCAAAATCAGGCTCCTGCTGGAGACGATCAGGTTGGGAAGCTGCCCTGAATCTGGGAGACGCAAACTGGGCTCCCCTCTGTGCTGACAAGTAGCCAAATGCTGAATGTCACTGAGGTTCCTTGGATCCCCAGTTGCACCCATATCAGAGCGAGCATGTTGGTTTTGAATCAATAAATGGTAAATTAGAAAGCTTACTTAGTGTTCAGAATCTTTGATTAAAACAGCAGATGCTTTTTATATTACTTGATCAAGATAACTGTAGCTCATTTGCTTAAACTAATTAGCTGGGGTACTGTTAGCAGCATCTGCCAAATAACATGGAGTTTTTTGTAGGATAAGTCTCCATTAAGGGAAGTAGGTAAAATCCCATGTTGCTGGTCCATAGCATTGCCTGACTTATCAAGTTTGATGCAACTATTTACACGAGCCACAATACTTGTCTTTGTCTTGCATGACATGGAATCCACAGGGTAGGTTTGCTGTGGGAACTCCAGAGAGCAGAGAGTTTGGATTGCAACTCACGCATACGTTGGACTCACTCCTTCAGGCTCCTAATCATGAGAGAAATCTCAGTGAAGGCAGGATTATGCCAGTGAAACAGACTTAACATCAGTACTTTAAAGGGTTGATTTTGTTCTTCCATTTGAATAGCTTCTAATGCTGCAAGACACCAGGCTTCCTATACTTTTAACATCTTTCAAATACAGAAATTCAAGTCTATTTGCCTCCTCAGTATAATAAGGAAGGGGTTTTAGGACTGTGAACTTGAAGGAATAGAGATATTCCTGAAGTGGAACTCTTTGGTCCCTTTGGTCATTATTATTCTATAGATAGGGGTGAATTATCAATAAACGGCCAAGCTCAAGTCCAATTGCTTCTGTGAATGTGGCAGGCAACTGGAGAAAAGCAGAGATGTACTGACAAATTACCCATGGGATATTGCAGTGATCTATCCCATGGGACTGTTGAGTGGATTAATTAGTAATGCTTAGTGAAATAGTCAAAATTAATATATTTTATTAGCTTGGGTTTTTTTTTCCTTTTATTCCTGTCACCATGAAATTGCCTATGAGAAGCCAGTGGATTTTTAAAAATGTATGTGATTGGGATAACAGTCTGGATTTCAAATGCTTAGACAGCAAAGCAACCTTCCTGTCTGCTCTGTCACATAGAGACCACGCAGACTGCAGTCCCAAAATAATGCTACAAATGTATTTCCTTATTTCCTCACCTGCCTTCTGAACTGGATAGCTAAAGGGGAGCTGGCTCTTACCTGTCTGGGACTATAACATCTCCAATTCTGCTCAGCTCTAGGACACATAGTGAGTGTGGGGCTCATTGTCAGAGGAGATGGTGTTCACTCAGCCTACAGTCTGTTGTGTAATACTCCATTCCAGCATTTTTGCCATCAGGCAGCAGTGAAGTCCTTCAATAGCTTGTGCATCAGAGAATGAATTTTGCCTTTAACATACTGGTGATAAGCTGCTGCAGGCAATGACCTGCCCTCTGAAATCAATGAAGATGACTTGAAGAAAAAAATACAAGTGCTGATGAATTTTGAAAATAAAAAGCATGTTGTTGGAGTAGCATTTGAGGCTGTACTATTGAGGGAAACAGATGATCTTTCAGATCAGACCAGTAGTGACTTAAAGATACTGTAATGTTTCAATCGAGAATTCCAGACAGCTCCAAGAGAGGAAACTGCCATTTCCTATCCCATAATAATGCATAATTACTTTAAAAATACTTCAAATGCATCCCGAGGCAAAGAAAAATATCCTACATCTTGAATACAGATTATGCACAGAGTACACAGGATAAAAGAGGAAAAATGTTCTTTGAAAAGCATGTTTCAGATGCATTTGTTTTGCTGAAAAAAAAGAGAATTTTTTGGCTCTTTAAATTAATTTTAATTGTGCAGTCAGTTCAGACTGGAGTGTACATGGAAATCTCTAGTGAGGTAGAGAAAAATACTTTATATTTTCTTTACATGCAAGTGGCATTCTAAAGCACAACAGTAAGAAACCTGCGTCATAGATTTTGTGTTTCATAGCAATAAATTGCATGTTAAATCTTGTGGTGAATTAAATAATATGCATGAAAGCAGACCAGTCACTCTCATTTCAGAGAAATTATCCCTTGATGGTTTCAGAAGGAGTCAGGGTTTTTAACATCTATGGGATCTTGTGTTGGATAGGGAAATTAAAATTATTGTGAGTTAATTGCTTGGGATATACTTTTAAATTCCTTGAAAATTATATCTAGGAAAACTGTTTATCTATTTTTAATTCTGGCAAAGCTCTTTATTCTCATGTGAACATCTCATTAAATGTAAGATGCAGGTGTAATTCCCAGAGGATTGAAAGGAAACCAGTAGCAAGTAAACTGCCTCCACGTGTGCTCATCCCCAACCCCGGGAAACAGTGGCAGGGCACTGAGTGCACACATTTGAAGTTCTTGCTTTTATCAAAACCCTCTGATTAAATTAATCATGGGATTAAGAAAACATATAGAAGGAAAGCCTATCATAGCACAAAAGTGATGTGACCTGTCTCTGAACATCTGCATGCATAGAGAGAGGGCTGTTTCTCAACAGCAGTCATGTAGAAGGAAAGGTGAGCAAACCACTGTGTGATTGCATCCCTGGCATTTATTCCAGCATAGACTTTTCACTCCTATCCAGGGATCCTTTGTATCCCAGTATGGTTTAAGTTAGCACTGCTAATTGTGACAAAGTCCCCAGATGTTGGAGGGGGGATGCTGCTACAGCAGCTGGGTCTCCCAATACTCCTGGAGAATGCTCTGGTTTGAGCTTTATCCTTATCCTTTTTTTGGCAGTGTTTAGTCAGAGAGGAGAGTGGCAGGTTGTAAAGAAGGGCAGGAGAGGAAAACTGGAGGCTCAGCCCTCACCAACCAGTGCAGTTGGAGCTGCTGCTGTTCACTATCTTGTGCAAATCTAAAGGGGCTGACAACATCAAATCAAGTATTGGAAATTACATTAACAGTGCTCCAGGTAGCAGTTTGTGAAATATCCGGTGACTGATGCATATGAATGACTAAACCCATTAGCTTTTCCTGCTAATATTTCCACTAATGATTTCCAATTGGTTTCTCTAACAAGGGAAGCCACACAAGGGAAGTGAAAACAAAACTACTTGGTCTCTGCTAAGTAAAGCTCTTCAGCTGCAGAAAATGGTACAGTTTTAATAATTGGGTTTTTTTTTCTTTTCTTTCTTTCCCTGAAAGCATACAGGAAAATTGACAAAAGAACCCATGTAATAATTGGCTTTATGTCAGTGCTCTGTACAAGGCACTGAAGAGACAAAACCCTCCCTGAAAGCCCTGAGGCAAGCTGCAGGGATGCAGCCAGGCTACTTTGTGTCTGCGCCTTCAGCCCCTGGGCTGCCACAGCAGCTGTCGCCTTCTGCGGCTCTCCCAGCTAATTGTTCTGCATTAACACAAAGGATCTTTTCCTTCGAAGGAAAACCTGCTAAGAAGCGTACCTTGCTGCCATGCAGGGCTTTTTGTGGACCCCTTTCTGCTCTGCTGCACGTTTGCTTTTGCAGCCCTACCACCTTGTGTCGGCTTCCTGTGTGGTGTACGTTCAGTCAGGTAGCTTAGCTCTGACATGGTTTTTTTTGTATGCCTATGTGTGTGTAGCTCCTCCAGCTTCAGCAAAATGGTTTCTTCTCAGGTAGGTCTGCATGGGGCAGCTAATATGCGGATTTTGGTCTGCCTGATGTCCCTGCCCCAAAGCATCTGCCTGCCTCTGGGTGAACCCACCCCTGCAGTCTGCTCTGCTGTGGCAGTTTCTAAGTGCACAGTTTCAGAAATATCCGTGTCCAAAATGCTGTTTTTCCAAAGCCTGCTTTATATTTGTGCTTAGCACTATCACAAACCAAGCCTCCTATTTATGCCTTGTATATATTTATATACAATAAAGCTGTATCAAATTCCTTTCTTAAGCACATACAACAGAAAACTTGACTAGGATTTAATCTGCTCGGTGCAAAGTCTATTTTCTTAGATAGCTGGCATCAAGTTACTTTTATGACTGCAGAGTTCTCTTGAACTTGCAGTTTTCCCCTGGAGAAGTTTCTGGCTTCTCTGAGGCATCCCACAGGTTACCTTGGGGTCTGTGCTGCTGCTGCTGCCTCAGACATCGGCGCTGTCAGGTTACCCAGGTGCTCTTTTCCAGGTGATGCTATTTGCCTATACCTCTCTCCTCAGCTTGCTGCTTGCATCAGCTTTGTGAGAGGTCCCTGGAGACCCTCTGCTCTCATCAAAAATGCAAAAATACGCAATACTGTATGTTTCTGCTGCTCCTAAAGGTGTTGTGCAGTGCTCCTGGCTCAGGTCAGCCACCTCATCGGGACAAGGGAGGTTGAACATCACCATTACTCAGGTACTCTGGAGCTGGTACTGCTTTTACTTTGGGGAGAATGGTGCTGGATAACTACAAAATTATTATCTATGTGTCTGTGTAATGGGTTTGTTTATCAGAGTTCATTATTGGACCTAATAGAAGAGGGTTGTTTTAAAGTTGCAGTCCCTTCACCCTGGAATGAGCCACTGGGTGCTCATGTTACGCTATTTGTGGTTACATCTCAGAGCCCTAATTTAGAAAAAAAAACCTCAAGTAGACATATCCAGTTAATCTGATAAAATGTCAAAATACTTCTGTGTACAAGATAATCATCTGCAGACTTTCTATGAGTGCTCTCTGGGAATAATGGCAACCTTGTTTGGAGAAAATACCTGGATAAAACAGCACCTTTTGAGGCTGGTAATCATCGGGAAGGTACTCTGATAAAACAACCTGTGTTAGAAATCAGCTATAGCTCTTGCTGCAGAACTCTCCTCAAACAAATATTTGCACACCAATATCACTAAAACTTAATGAACATCTATCTGTTACATGTAAAAATAGGTGTAGACCGTTTGCCTCCAGTGCAGTTACGCCTCCTCTCACCAGTGAGGCTGTTGAACTGATGTAATTAGTAACTGTGTCTTGAGAGGCAGCTCTAGGCAGGGTAGAAAAAGAGGGTGGGTGGTTGGACCACCTCTTCTTGCACTTGACAAGTGCCTCTGTGCTCATGGTTTTCATTTCTTCTACAAGTATTGAACATAAATACTGGGCTGAAATTTTCCTTGTTGGAGGTCAGCTATCTAGTGGGTTTATTTACTGTTTATATCAATAGAAACAGTATTGTTGTTCTGAGTCGGGAAAAATAGAGTATTTTTTTCCTTATTAAATAATCTGCCAGTCCTCTTACTGTTATTATGTTGTTTTTTTTCTAACTGTTCTCATTTTGAGGCAGAGGATTTATATTTAAGGAAGGAGTTGATCTTTGTACAAGGGTTTCTTACATGGTAAATTTCTGTCTTGTGACATGACAGCACATACTATTATTTTTTTATGTAGCATCATTTAGATCTATGCAATAAATGACATTACTTAATTTCCATTCAGATTATCTTTTCTTGCTTCATCCTATTGTGGACAAGGCATTTAAGAATAATAAATTGGAAATGACTCCTTGCTATAAGATAGAGCTTCAAACATGGCTTTCTCCATTTTAGGCTCAGATTAGGTTTTTATCCCACTTCTTCCCTATGCAGATTGTTAACAGTGCAACAATAGCAAGGATTAAATACATATATATATATGAGTTACAATAAGATGAGTGTTTTGCTTCAGGAGCTCCCTCTAAACCAGAGGCTGCCTTGCAGGCATTTTGTAATTGCCTGTTTTAGGTTTTCCTACACCTCTGTCTCCCATCAGAGACAAGGTACAATTGATCAGAACCAGGAGGATGATTATTATCCTTATTTTGAAGTTAATTTTGAGCTGAAAATGGAAACTTGAGACAATCTTTGTGCTCTTGAAAAGTTAAGAGTCACTTTATAAAACCCTGAATTGAATTTAAATTCTGGTATTTTCTTTTTAAATTGTCATTTTGCCCCATTGCCTCCTGATTTTTATGAACAAAACCTTGCAAGGTAATAATTTCTTAGAATACTGTAATGATTCTGGAAGGAAGATATTTCAGCATCAAATGTACTCCTCAGAAGCACAAAGCATACTCTAGTGAAGAAGCTTATTTCCAAATTAAAAACAAGCCTTTCCTTAGGTGCTTGGGGAGCGATGGTTCAGTTCTTCACCCAAGAGAGCAGCATCTATCTAGTGTTTGAAAGGTACTGTTAACAATAGATTATAAGACTAAAGCCTGTATGATTCTCACATTTGTGTCATTAAAGATGAAACAACTCAGACCAGAGGCTGCAAATAAGGACAATTTCATAAAAATTTCATATGCACAGAAAGTTTCAGATAGTCTGTCTTGTATGCAGTTTATTCCTTTTCTTAACAAGAAGAGCTTTCAGCTTCTTCCTGAGAGGAGAGAAAAAAAAAAAAGTTTTACATCTTTCCCAAGTTGTTTTGAATTTTCTGTTTCCTTTTCATTACCACAGTCACCTAATTACTCCCTGTACATGTGTGTTTCCTCTTCACCCCCTCATCATCTCTGCTGCATCCTTTCTGGGCTTCCCCTTCCATTTGTTTTCTGCTTCAGCCCCACTTCTGGCCCTACTGATCTCAATGTCCTTGTCCTAATTTCTTTTCCAGACTGAACTCATTTCCTTTCTTGGCCATATTTCTCCTGACCCAGTCCAAGCTTCCTTTACACCTGCCCAGAGCTGTTTTCCTGCCAGACCCCAAATACAGGAGTTGTGCGATGAAAGTCTCTTAAAAAGGCCAAACACTAAAAAGATAGAGAAAATGGTTGTGTTCTGTGCTGTGTTGCTCTGAATTTATAGAGCTGCTAGTGATCCGAGTGTGGGTGCCAGTGAGGGTTGCATCAGATATTAGGTAGCATGTACGCTGGAAACATTCCTGAGCATAAAAGGACAGATGCAAAATTTCAGTTGTGATAATCAAATTATATTTTATACCAGATGTGGATTTGATCCCTGGAGGAGGAGGATACCAGAGATTAGGAAATAAAACACATTGTGTTTGCTGGTTTGTTTATTTTCAGTGCAATAAACTTCCAGAGCTTTGTTTTGCATTATGATGACATTGCTGGCACGTCTGTATTTTATCCCATGGAAAAAATTCATCCTTGCCTGTTCTGTTCTGAGCACGAACTTCTCCACTTACACTGCCCTTTTTTGGTTTCCTGTCTCACACTTGGAACTTTGGTTTCTTTATTCACTTTAATTTAAAAGTCCCCTAAAGGCTGGTCAAGCACTGAGCATTAACCCTGTTAAGATCTGTTTGACCATGATTGGGAAGTTTCATTCCTCAAAGCTTCACTTGTTTTAAAATCAGTTGGTGCAGTGTTTCCTACATTAGGTCTACAAGAAAAGCATCATAGGAAACACGTTACTATCGGAAGTTATTTCATGGTATTCAGACTGGAAAAGGAGTCTGCTGTCAAAGATCAGGTTTTGTTTTAAATCTGGCTGAACTAACAGGAAAGACATACAGAAAATGGCCCTCTGCACTCCCACATGCTATAGTGTGCATGTCACCTAAGGAGAGATGATGGCTAAGGAGAGTCATTGATGTTGCAGCTATAGTATCTCAGGCTGTGATCTTGCCACATCTTTAAGTCACGAGGCTTTCAGGGCTGCTCTGCCTTTGGGAAACTTCCAAAGAAAACTTAAGTGTTAAAATAAGTGACTTTGGTGATTTAAGAGGTGACACTTCCCTTTCTGTACTAAATCTTCAGCCAATGCTCCAGCATGATGGAATCACGTTTCTATTGGTGTTATGTTTCAGAGGAGATGCAAAATAGTGATCTGTTGCTCATGTCTTTATTTTCTGTCATTCTCTGATACACTATGTGGAAATTTTGCCCCTTAAAAAGAGGGGAGAACAATTATATTGGATATCATTACGTTTGTGCAATAATGTATTTTACAGTTGCTAGGTCATTGAAATGTGTCAGTGCAGCATTATTTTCTTATGATAAGTAGTACATACTAAATATACCTATGGCCACTACTTCTTAGCGATCTTTAATGGAACAGGGAACAACATCCAGAAAAATAACTTGCAGAATGCAGCTTGGCATATAACCAACTGTTCTTGCTAACCCTATGTTTTATATAGCAAGCTGAAGCTTCAAACCTTAGTTCTTATATCATTTTTTCAAGGTATTCATAGATGCATATTCAGACCATGCTCCTAAGCACAGATAGGTACTTCTTTGTGCAAGTTATTCTGACTTGATGCACTTAAATGGTCTTTCAAGGTCCATCTGATGGCTTTGCCTGGGAATGCATCCTAGCACATTGTGCGTATCCACGGACAGATAAAAAATTAGCTGGGAAAAAGTCACTTGCCTAAGGAGTCTAATTTTTCCCTGTTGGTGTAATCCACGAGATACAGATGTAGGAAACAGTAAGAGGTCCTAGTTGGCTGTGGTAGAGGGATACTGGCAGCAAGAGAAATAAAGGTAGTTGCAAGCCAGATATTTTTTTCCCCCATCTGAAAGAACAGCTGTACTTCTGAAAAATACTAAATGTCAAAATAAGGTAAAAACAGATTTCGCACTTATTTCCTGCTGATACATGAAGTCCAACAGGGTCGTGTTTGCACTGTTCCCCTCCTGTGAATGCATGCTGAACTAATAGACTATCTCCTGTTGGAATTCTCACTGTCCTGTATATTCCCCCTCCTCCATTAGCACCTCTCTGTGATGGAGATCAGCTGCACCACATCCCATATGGCTATAGAATAGCCAACATCTCACACAAAACTCATCTTTCTTCTTGGCATTTGAAGGTCAGAGGATGTTTTTGGAGTTGCTTTCTCTCCCTCTAATTACAAATGACCAATTCTCTTCCAGCCTTTGGAAGTCATCATTTCCTCTGGGCTGCAAGTCCAGAAAGCTCTAGTGATGAAATCCTTAAGGTATAAAACTGTTGTGGATTTGCTTGCTTCATATTGCAGAGACTTCACCCAGCATCAGGGTTTTGCTGGCTGATGGGCTACAGGCACAGAGCAAGGCAGGTCAGGATGAGGAGCACTTGCAGAGGCAGCTGCAAGGCTTAAAAAAAAAAAAAAGAAGTAGTGCTTGAGCAAAGATTAATCCATCAGCAGGCAGCAATCATAACTGTTATACATAAATGCAGTCTGTGTAAAATAGAGCCATGGCAATTAAACTTACGACTTTTTTTTTAAATGTGTCTGAAGAAGAGGTTTTAAATTGTGGTTTTTAAGAAAAGCCCACCCTCCTTCTGCTTTTAACACATTTTCTTTCTGAATGTTTTACTGCTTCTTCCAAAATGAATTTGCCTCCATATGTCATAGCCATTCCCAAGGAAAGATGTCTGATAGTATTAAAGTGTGTACAAGAAATGTTTGAGCTGTGATACACATTGTGAATATCCAAGGGTTTAATGCCTTCAGTCACCACACAAAACTCTGATATTTTGAGATGTGTGTATGGCATCAGCTGTGGCTTTGCCACAAATCCAGGGTGAAAACATCATTTTAGTATGTTGCCCCAGGAGCAGAGGCCAAATCCTCACTCTAATTTCCTTGGTAAACTGGACTTTTCAGCTGTGATGGCTGTTTCTGGTGCACTTCTTGGAACAAGTCAGTCCATTCTTGTCTGGTGTACTCACCCATCTCCTTACTGTCCTTATTTCTCTTACAATGCAAGAGGGAAGTACAGGGTAAAATATTCAGTCTGTCAGACTACTCTGATAGCAAATGGACAGGCCACTGCTAGACACTAAAAGAGACATAGAATGTGTTGCACTTAATAACTGAAAATGCTATAGCTGTTTCAATCTTTTAGTTCACAAAAGCTTTTGTGAAATGAATATGTTGAGTTCCAACCAGATCAAATAGCAAGATTAATGGTTAATACAACCCAAAATGTCATATTAAAGGCCTTATTGCTTCCAAGATAACATGATAGCTCCACTTATAATAGCAGGGAAAAGAATTTTATAAAAAGAATAAGAATCCTACTTATAAACCCATGGCTAAACCTAAGAAAGTTCTTATTTGACATTAAGGTAATTTGAGATATTTGCATGTCAACCTCCATTATCCTGTTTCTTAGGCTGTAGGAAATTCCACTTACATCATTGACTTCCTGCCACTGTGGGGAATAGGCTTTGGTAATAGTTTAGAGTTAGAATTAGCCCTCATCTGCCTTGTGTTCCAGTGACCATGCCAGTTTAATTACCTAGAAATTATTAGTGCAGTCTTTTTCTTTTTTTTTTTCCTCCTTTCATTCCTCAGCATTTCCTCTCTATTAAACAAAATCAAGTTTTTCCAATCCAGAGCAAAAGTGGGATTTAAAGCAGTTAATGCTGCTCAGATAAAAAAAATCTCCCTCAGTCTAAAAGCTATACTGGACACAGGGAATTCCCAAAGTGGAGGGAAATTCACTGGTTTCTACCATTGAGAAGAACTGTTATGCCCATTATTATTATGCCCATTATTATCCCCAGCTTTAAGAGCTGGTTCTAATGCCTGAGCAGTGGAGAAAAAAGTTTCTCACCATTTAATCCAAAATGCAGCCATGACACGCTAGATTTGGATTGCTGCTGTGTGTCAGAGATGCCTGATAGGAGCTGCCCTTTCTGCCTTCTGACAGTTTCCAGAGGTATCAAGTAGCTGATACACCAGTTTCAACTAGTTAAGGATGTGGCAGTGCCCTTTAGTGAACTGGCTGAGGTAGGATTTTTACTTTTTGGAGGATGCATGGGGCTGAGGCATTTGTGTGACTGAAACAGAACGAATTATATGGGTGGTTTTAGGTCTTGTGCTTCTTCCCCTCAATCTCACTGTGCACAAGAACATGTATTTGTTGCTTATGTTTGGTAGCATGAGGAACAGATGAGAGAGAGCAGATAAAAAACAATATTCACAGAGAAAGATGATCCTGATGTTACTGGCAGAAATTTGTGTTTTTGCTGTAGTTCATATATTTATAATATTATCAGGAATATCTTAAGGCAATACAACAGCAAGAGCAGCTGATCTTCTTATCCCTTTGACTGCTGAGAAGAGGTGCAGAGCCTAAAAAGGCAAACACTATCTTTCCTTGAGAGTTATTGCTTTATTGGTATGACATTCACAAGTGCAACAGTGTATTTCAGGAAGGTAATAGCTCCTTACTTTAGCTCTGGAATAAATATTTATGGATATTTATAATGAGCATTTTACAACTCCCTCCCCTTTCCCAAGCAAGGCCACTTCCACAAAAGGAGGAGCTGCCATGCTCATCTGTTCCCAACCTCCCCCCTTTTTGGGTTTGTTTTACATCTGACATGCCTGTCAGAAGCTCATTCCAAGGGCAGAGATTTCCAGTCCTGGAAATATTGTTGTTTACTCAGATTATTTTGCTGAGAAAAATGCCCTGCTGTGATATCAAATGAGAAGAAAACAAAGCAGGACACATGATTAATGAACTGCCTGTTGATGTGGGGATGTTTGGGTAGATTAGGCACAAGGGCAAAATTAAACAGCTAAACTTGGGTGTAGAGAGGGCTTCTCAAAGTGATAAGGTATTTGCAAGTGCTTCATTCTCTAGACTGCAGTCCTAATTCACGATCTTGAATGCAGCTTATCAATAGTGAAACTGGGAGGGTTTGCCATTTTTCAGCCTACATGGGTAGCAATTAGCCATTAAAGTTTTATTTTTTGTAATTAACTTTGTGCCAAAATTTCTTCATTATCTGTGGAAAACACAAAACTATCATCATCCATTTTACTAAAGTACTATTGAATGACCACATTTTCTTTAAGCTGCTCCCTTCTGGTGTTACCCCAAATTCCCTTACTGCTTGATATCTCTTCCTTTAACATGCTTTGGAGGGTCTGAATGAGGATGGCATGAATTTGAGCGTTTGTTTTTACTTATGTCATCTCTATGAACATGCCTGAATACTTGGCAAATCTCATTCAGTGCAAGGAAATAATACATAACTTTAATATTTCTGTTTTATAGTCAAATTTAGAGGTTTAGTTTATATGTATTTGCAACAGGTTGCCCAGAGAAGCTGTGAATGCTCCATCCCTGGAAGCATTCAAGGCCAGGTTGGACGGAGCTCTGAGCAACCAGGTCTACTGGAAGCTTCCTTGTCCATGGCAGGGGATTGGAATGAGATGATCTCTAAAGTCCCTTCTAACCCGAACCATTCTATTCTATAATAATTCTATGATTCTATAATAATTCTATGATCTATACTTCTCTACTATAAATGTCAACAAAGACAGGGAAATACTTTACACTAGCTTATGAAGCAGTTGTCACCTTCAGAAGGTAAATTGCAAAGATTGTCTGTTGGTTGCATGTTGATCCAGACCACTCACCTTGTTTAATTTCAGGGGGGAAAAAGCTTGGTTGCAAGTCAAGGCTGAGGATGATGCACTGGATGTATTTTTTTTTTCCATGTCCTTTGATACTCATGGGAAAAGAACACACTAAATTCAGCTTTTCAGACCGTTCTCTAAAACAGAGGCATTGGGGCCTATTAGACAGGATGATCACAGGCTATTATTCATGGGAGCTTCTCCTTCTAGTGAACCTCTTTTCTGACACTCATGAATCATGTAGGTATTACATGCATTCAAGAATCAAAAGACAGCAGAACCTATATCTCTCCCTAAGCTTATTCTTTCCACTCCCTTCTCTCCAGCTGGAAATATGTGGGTTGGTTGCTTTGATGTCTAGAGGGTAGAAAAATATCCATCTCTACAAATACTGGCAGGGACACATTGTTATAGCAATAGACAGACATGCACTCCCCCACCAGACAAGCCTGTCCCCTGAACAACCACTTTACTGCTAGAAAGCGAGAATTTTACCAGAAAAGGGACTCAGCAGAAATGCACTAAGGGAAAGTCTGACTCACCTAAAGAACATTCTTTTTCTGCCAAATCCAAAGCGAGCCCATGAAAAACCCTCACAAAGAGTTGTGCATCAGCCTTTCTTGTCCCAGGGCTCCCTGACCTGCCTCTGTGCAGAAAGCTGGGTTCTGGTAGCAAGGACCAGGGCCTGTGCCTTGGTGATTCACAGTGTTTATAAACCTTCCCCTGTTTATTCCGGATCATGTGCCACCCTTACGTAGTGCTTGGAGAAAAAACGTGTACAGGGATAACTTGTATTTCTAACAGCCCATCCACAACAAGCTCATAATGTCCTTCAAGGTTTCTCAAGAAACTTTTAAGCCACCTACAAATGAAGTGCAGACGTCCCCTTGCCCTGACTCCTTCTCTTTCTGTCCCCAGCTTCTCAATTCACCTGCTCATCCCAGAGATGGTCCTCAAATCTTCATATAGGAAAGCACCTCACTAGGAAACTCAGGGCTGCTGCTGTGTAAGTCCGAGCAAATCACGGCTTAGCCAAGTGTTATCCTGACTTTTCAGCCCTTTCCTTACAGTCTTCTATTTTCCCTCTTATCCTAAAAGCAGTTGGAAAAGGCAGAAAATAGGGAATTCTTTTCTTTCAGGCAAATATACCACCTCTTTATGAAATCAAACCAGATCTCTAATAGATCTCATCCCTCTTCATTTAAACAACAGGCAGCTACCAGGTACAGCATTACTACTGTCTGTAGTTCTACAGAAGCTTGCATAGTATAACACAAATTGGCTCCCAGGAGTCACAAAGACTAAACATGATGGTCCATCAGCTCTAATTTTCTTTCAAAGTGGTTGGTATGAACTGCATTAGAGGAGAGAGTTAAGAATCCTGCATCACACAGCTACTTAGTTGAACTGGTCTCCCAAAGGACAATTTTTTTCCTAGGTTTACACTCTGAAATGCAACAGCTCCCTTTCATGCCTGTTATTTTCTTAGCTAGGGGTATGTTAAAAAAAAAAAAGTTTTGATCTTTCAATTAAAAAAAATACTATTTTTTAAATCATGTTAAACTTTTCAATGTCTTGGGGCAAGTTCCATCAACCACTAAGCGAGCATGTATCTCCTTTAAAACATGGCAAATGTAAACCATCCATCCACTGGGGGGTCCTTACATTCTCTGAAAGAGAAAGGTTTAGATTAGATATTAGGAAAAATTTTACTGTGAGAATGGTGAGGTACTGGAACAGGTTGCCCAGAGAAGTTGTGGATGCCCCATCCCTGGAAGTGTTGAAAGGCAGGTTGGATGGGACTCTGAGGAACTAGGTCTAGCAGAAGGTGTCCCTGCCCATGGCAGGGGGGTTAGAACTGGATGATCTTCAATGTCCCTTCCAATCCAAAGCACTCTGTGACTATTTCTGTATTGATAAGCTTGCCCATTCTCAGCTTATCAACTTTATTTCCTCCTTTATTCTGCTTAGTTTTCTTCTGTATGTTTTCTTTTAGTAATCTCCTGCATAAGGTAAGGGACCAGTCTCAGTCACTCAGAGCAGTCACCCCTGCCTCTGTGTGTTCACTAAAGGGCTTTTTGTGGGCTGACCTGAATGCATTCATCCTGCTGCAAGGTACATTCCCATCTCCTTGTGCCCCAAAAACATAGCAATTACTTTAAAAATAAGAGTATTGCATTTGCTTGCTTCAAAAGAACAGCTTCTTGGTTTTCTCATTTCTAACCCTGCTTTCTCAGCCAGCCTGACTTTTGAAAAGAGAAGAATCACTTCACTTTCATTGTGGATTTTTGAGGTGAGTAGTATATAGGGTACTTAGTAAGATAGCACAGAGGACTGTAAAGCTTTAGAAAAAGGTTTCCTATTTATTTCAGAACACCTTGTTTTCCTGTTAGTGCAAAGGCTAAAAGACACAAAGGCCCTCTTTCCCTCTAATCAGGTTACAGCATCACAATATGGCTCTCTTTATAGGGGTTATTAGATCTTTTCTTTGGGGAAGAGAGCTCTTCCCATAGCTTTGGTGAATTAAGTCTTTTGTCTGTAGCAGAAGGTGCTTCCCTTAAGCCAGTTTTTTTAGGCTCTACAAAGCAATCTCAACTGCTGGAAGTTGCATGTTTATTTTACTCCCTTTGTTTGCCGAAATACTTTCTAAAGAAAATACTACACAAACTTCACCCTACCTCGAGTGGTTTTCTCTACGTGCTGGCTTTGTTTTTTATATGCCATTAAATCTCTGGAGAAACTTGGAGCAATTATCACAGTATTCAAACTGCATAAAACTTTTCAGGAAGTCTGTCAGTGAAGACACTTGGATGCTCATTACCTAACCTGAATTCTGGACAGTAGAATTCCAATCTGCTAAGGCATCAATTTTAAGGAATGCTTTTTAAATTGCAAAATTTGTTTTCCTTCAATTGAGTAATGTATGTATAGGCTAGTATTATGTGGGCTTGTTTCTGATTTGCAGCTTCTTTTCTGTTTAGAGTTAAGTTCTAAATAATTAGATATAAATATATACAGGTTAGAAAAGCCCTCTGCTGCATCTTGCCATTAGTGAAAGTCATAATGAAAATTGTTACCAGGCTCATATTTGCCAGCTTTTCACATCTGAGGAATTCTTTTACAAAATCCATTGTTGCATTGAAAAAATGCTAAATATTCTTATGAGTTAAGATTTACATATCTGCCTTAATTGACAGTCAGAAAATAAAACTCTCGGTGCTTTTTATATTGGGACCCATTCATTATTGAAGAAGTGTTTCCCTGTGAAACCAGGGCCACAACAAAGCAACTCCTTTCTGAAGAGAGGGTAAAAATGATATAATTAAGTAGGCAGAGGAGCTGCAGTGACCTTGGATGAGGCAGCAGTCTCTAGGAGGGAAGCAAATGAGTCATCTCATGAGCATGTGAATCCATGACAACAGATTTTACTGTAGCCCCAGATGTTACCTACAAGGGGAATAATACCTCACTGTATTGTGCTCAAAGGATATAAAGCTAACTCATGCCATCCATGGATATTCACTGTGTCAAACAGGCAGAGATCCAAGTTGTAGGATTCTTTGCCTGTGCTCTGCTGCTGCAGAATTGGTGGGAAAACAATTGCTGGATCTCCTAATCTTCTTGGCCTTTTCCAACCTTAACGATTCTAGGGTTGTAAATGCTGAGGAAAAGGGATGCCTGGTGGGATATGGGCGAAGGAGATCTTGACCACCCTGCTGACCCTGGCCACTGACTCTATAAAGGTTTGAAGATGGTGGCCTGCTCTATCCACTGTTGGAAAATACAAGAATCATTGCCAGGGAACACCATTTTCCTCATTCCCCTTCTTCTCCCTGTTCTGTCTGGCAGGAAACCCTACTGCTGGCAGTCCCTGCATCTTACCTACTGGCCTTTGCCAGTTCCAAAAGTAACAAACACTCTCCCTGCTATGAAAGACTTCTTTGATTGGAAGATGTTAGTCGAAAATCTGCTGACTCCTATTATATACACTACACTAGTCAGGGGTTAAATATGTCCAAAAGAAGATTGGAAAGAAAAATTGAAGAAACTACCTAATTCTGTATTATTTTTAAGCAAAAAAATAATTCTAGGCATTAAATGTGCCCCAGTAAGTGTTATCCACGAAGTGGAAAAAACACAAAGTGTTTTCCAGAATAAGATGATGGCAGCCTGAACAAAGACCTTCAACCACTTGGCTGGGCAGGTTAAGTTTTGCCACCCCCAATCTCTTTCAGGTAACTTGAGGTTTATCTGGTTCTATTTTGTGTTTGTTAGGCTTTCTTTGTAAATGTGGCTTCCGAAGTCATCCACATCCATATCAAAATGATTTGGATAATTAGAATTTTAAGGAACTTCTATTTTTGCAGGCGGTACTTGGCATGAGTAAAACCTGACCTTTCTTCCCATCTCTCATTCTTTTTTGGTATACATATTTAACATGACTATTTTTCTTTTTACAGTTTAAATAATAATACTTTGAAAAATTAAATAATATTGCAAATAATATGTTTCTTCAAAATTTCTCCTGAGACACTATGACATTCCAGAAATGGTTTAACCTCATGAAAAGTGTTGGCTGCTACTCAGTATTCTGCTCCACTTTGCTATCACAAGCAGAAATGCTTGATTTCTCTTCCTTGAAACCACTCTAATTCTCCTTACTTGTTATAAGGTCTCCTTTCTTCAGAAAATTAATCTTCGTTCTAGTTGTGAAGGAAAATTTCTCCTTCCCAGATTATACTGAAAAAATTTTAGTGGTTTCTAGAGAATTTAAGGCTCTGTCGCTGCACTTTAACTTGAATTCCAGCAATTCTAAGAGCTTGCATTCTTCTTTTTATTTATTTATTTTTTTTTTAAGGCTACAATGCCTTTCCTTGTTGTTTGTGCCCCCTTTATTTTTTTGACTTGTTTAATTGAAATCTTAAAAACATGCTTTAAAAATCAGTGGAAGAGCCTTTTTGTTATTTACTTTTACCTTCAATAGCACATACCTTCAGTCTATTATGGGTCTTACCTCTTTCTCTCTTCCAGATTGTTGAGCTCCTTCAGCCTTAATCATTTTGTTCCATCTGATTTATTTCCCACATACCTGAATTCCCTAAATAGTCTGCGCAACCTTCTCTTAATTAAGAGCTTCTGCACCAAGCAGTCCTATAACTTAATTTATTATTCCATGTACTTCAGAACTTTTAGTCCTGCCTTTGTGTGACATCTGAGCCAGGACTCTGCTGTCCAACTTTAGAATTGGGGCAAGGATACTGTTGGAGTTGCATTAAGATAAGTGATATTCTGAAAACTCCAGCTGAAGCTGGGACCTGTTTTCGGTGTCATTTACTGTCTCTGAGAAGATGTCTTCTGTGAAAAGTTAAGCAAAAAAATCAGATTAGGGAACAGTGGTAAATAGAGGTGATGTGATCAGGCTTTGGTTTTGTCTCTGCAAGGAAGATGATGCTGTTCTCCAGGGTCCTAATTTTGTACCTACCTTTTGATCACACTTCCTCCTGAAAATGTATTTTGCTAGCAATCAGTATTATTATTATGTCATAAACTGAATGACCCAAACCAAACAGATCAAATGCAGCCTGATTTCAAAAAATAAACAAAAAAACCATGGCAGCACAACTGAAAAACTAGTTAGCTGCTCTTCAAAAGTCTTTTTGAAACTAATATTGTCATGCTGTACTCATTAAGTAACTTAAACAATCCTCTTTTGCCAAATGTCATTTTGGCAGAAAAACTTAAGGTACAAGTTAATAAATCTAGCACCATCCAATAGCCTTTTGAAGCATATTTGCTTCCAGTCCTGTCTTCTCCTTATGTCACTCTCCCTCAGTTTACATTCCTGGCTCTTATTTGTTTCATGTAATAAATAGTAGGGTTAAGCAGTAGCGTGTTGGTAATCAGAACCTGTTGTGGCACCAGGAGGATGTGAGATGCCAGCTCCAAGGTCTGTTGGATGGAGAATGACCTTCTTGGTTGCTGGAAACCCATTAAAGTACTGTACACTGATCTCTCCTCTGCCCTTCAGCATACTTATCACTGTAGTGGTTTCCCATCCGTGAAGATGTAGGTGTTTCATTTACTTGTGTCACATTTGATATATCCAAATTTGTCAAACACGAGCTGCTGCATTTGGGGTCATCCAAGGACTTGAGCGTGTGACTGAGTGTGCAACAAATCAAGCAGCATGGAGACAGCAGCAGTCCATTCTCGGTTCTGAATGAGGGCAAGACCAACATGTTTTATAAATGTTTTCTATTCGTAAACCTGCTGATCTTCACAACAGCTAAAAAAACAGCTGCAGACACCAAGAGGTATACTGCTAATCTTTGTGAAGTACATAAGAACAACTGAATTAGCTGTTTCCCCTAATCATAACTACTACGACAAAAATCAACTTCAACGCTATTTTTGTACTCTACAGGTGTTTGGCCTATGTTTGTGATAATGTCAATGAAAATACTCGTGAGGCCTGTCAGCAATAAACTATGACAAGGACTGTGTTTATTAGGGTAATAGCCAGTTATAAAAGCAGGAATGCAGGTGGATGTCTAGAAACATCTAGGTCTGACAGAGAGGGGAAGCTGAGGAGGAAGCATCCACCTGGCTCACCCTGAGTGTCATTTTAACACCAGCATTATTGAAGAGCACCAAGCTGAACAGAACTGCTCCCATCTCCATTCTGGGTGACTGTCATTGCTTTTTATGCTCTTCAATTCCATAATTATTTGAAACAAATTATCTCGAGATTACCAGGTCTTCTTTTCACAATCTTAATTCTTCTTGAATCTTTGTGAAGTCACAGAAAACAAAAGGAGTATGTTCTATTCTACTTCTTAACCAGAAAAAAAATCAATTCAAACCAAAGGAAAATGAACACTTTTTTTGCCTTCATAGCTGTTGCCCTCTTTCTCAGTGAGACACCTTTGCTGTTCCAGTCTGTTGGGTTTATTGTATTTCCTTTTTTCCTTAGATTCATTCATTATCACAGGTAACCTCAGATTTACTCTTAATGATCTCAAAACAAGCTGTCAGAATACCTGGGGAAAACGAATGCTCTGAAATTACAGTGCAGCTGGTGAAATTGTTGATGGTAGTGTCTTTACTATTTGGGGTTTTGGTTTGTTTGGTTTTATTGTTTTTGTTTTTTTTTTTCAGGGATAGGTGTTAGATAAAGCAAACCGCTCTCACAAATCTTATTTTATCTATCTGTCATTTGAGTTAAAGTAATAAAAATAAAATTATGATAGTGTTTGGTGGTGGTGAACCAATCTTTTGGCTGATGTGAGTAGTCATAGATTCTGACTTCTCTACAGCTGTCCCCTTCTAAACCAACCAATGCACACAACAAAGCCAAAAAGTGGGGTAGACACTTGGTAGCTCACTTTTTTTTGTGCTCACTTTAAACCTCTTGTCCTACCTTTGACCTCAGTTAAAACACTTAGGAAGAAAGAAATTCATCACCACCACATCAAAACTTCTGGCTCTGTAATTCACCCTAGCAATATTTATTTTCCTATGCTACTCATCTTTATAAATCAGGCTTACTCTGATTTTTTTCTATTCCTAGTCTAGAAGCAAACACTTATTTCCCAGGCCTACGACAGTTGATTTTCCTTTTCTGGGGGAAATAGAGACATTGCTGAACTTAATTATGACACAATAGCTATAGCTACAAAAATGACAATTTCTGATAATAACTTCTTCATTATCTTGTCTGCTGCAGTATGAATACAAGATCCATAGCTTCTGTTGCAATAAGAGAGGTGTTTGTCGATAGCCAAAGAAAAGAATATTCTTAGCCTGGAAATAATATTATCTATAGCAATTTAACAAAACGTTACACTGACAACAGACAAATAATCAATGCTTTGTCTATGATTTGCAAAACAGAGCAGTTGTATAAAAATAAGAACTACATTTATTCAGATGCTTTTGTTTTTTACGTGTTCCTTCAATATTTGGAGCCACATACTTCGAAGAAAAAAAAAAGTAAATTGGAAAGCTGTAAGCTTGCCAACAACTTCCTAGACCTCAGCTTTCAAATCATCTCCTTACAACTAGGTGACAAATAATTTATTGTTTTACTGGATTATGCAGATGTTTAAAATAACATGAGGTTTTCTTGGTTCCACTGAGTCCTGCTAGGCAGCTTGGCCTCGCCTCCACAGTACAGGGATTTGGCTTTCTTGGATTCTTTGATGTTCATATGCTCTGTTGGGCTTCCTGGGATTTGCTCCTTCCTGATTAGAAAAAAAATAAGTACTTTCCCAAGCCCATCAATTCCTGGCACTTCTCTGAGCCATGAGTCACAGGAGGCTAATTGAATCAGTGGTGCTCAATTCCCTCCATTCCGAGACCTGCCCCCAGCAGCCAGCACTGACTTCAGGGAATTGCATCTGGGAGCTGCTGATAATCTGGATATGTATGGGGGGGGGGGGGGCGGGGAAAGGATTCTGTGTAAGAAGGAGTGAAACGGTGACAGTTAAGTGGCACCTGAGTAAATGTGGATTTACCACCAGGTTTATGAGGGCTGCTCTTTGGGATTTTTTTCAGACTAACACAGATTTCACACCTCCCTGTTTATTCTTTGCTATCTCTGCCTGAGCTTGCTGTGCTTCCTGTGCCTTGCCCTGTCATCCCTTGTTTCAAACCAGAGGCAGGTTCAACCATGCCCTAGTGCAGAGTGTCCAGCCAGAGCATCCTCAGAGGGGCCACCAGGAAGCATGGCCAGAGGAGTCAGCTTGGAGATGCTCAGGGCTGTGAAAGGCAGGCTAGGTAATACTCCTGAAAAATGAGTCATCGGTATCTTTCCATGCAAGCCACTTTTCCCAGCTCCTGCTACACTCCTCAAAAGAGAATGAAAAATACCTGAGCCACACAAGAGCCTGGGAGATGGAGATGAGGCCACAAGTTTCCACCTGCCAGGCAGCGCTGCAGCCATGAGGAGAGGCGGTCATGTTCCTTCTTGCACACTCCCATTTGAGGTAGGGAAGCACAGACAGATTTTGCAACACCTTTGATTACCATTTCCAAAGTTTTTGGAGGAGCCAAAACAAACAAATGATATAAAAGAAAGAGAGAAATTGGATCTTCTTGTTTAGCATGAAGTTCCACTGCAGTCGTGCGTCTGGGAGGGAAACAAGATCTTCATGAGGGTTTTGCTGGGATGTGTCCCTTCAGCATATCTCCTCTTTCTCCTGGAAAGAGGGATTGCAGGCACTCATTAGTTCTCAGGTAGAGCCACGTTTTTTTAATACTGAAAAGACCTAGAGGACAAAAACATGCCAGCTGTGACTATCTTAAAGAAAAGCCCTATTGATTTACATTTAAATATAGCTGTCACTCCCGGTTACAGCCAGCAAAGTAAAGGCACAGGGCACAGGACTAAAACACTGCAGGGCTCTTGGAGTTTCATGTGTTCTCAAATCACCTCACTCTGCTGCAATCAGAACAGCACAAATGGCAGGGAGAAAATGGGATGCAGTGAATGCCAACATATGGGAGCAAACACACAGCCCTGTCCCTCATACGCTGTGAGTGAGGGGCACAAGCAAAGCCCACCCAGCTCTGGGGCTGGGCTTGGGGGCTTCATTTGCCTGCACAGGGCTGTGGAGCAGAGAGAGAGAAATTGGGCTGGACGGGAGGAGCTGCAGCTGCTCTCCTGGCTGCCTCTCCCCGTGTCCTGTGTCAGCACTTGCACACATAAAGCACTATTGTTTGCAGCCCAAAAATTGTCAGGGGACCACTGGAGAGTATCGCTGCCTTACAGCATCGGAACCCTGCGTGTCCTGTCTCACACCCACACAAGAACAGATGCAAACAGTCAACCCGAGCGTCCTGCCGAGAGGGGTTTCAAAAAGAGCCACTGGTTCCAGACCACCCCTTAGGAAGCTCCTGGGGATTGCTCAGGATCTTGGAGGGGTGGGAAGTGGTGGACATCCCTGTTGGGTGTGAGTTTAGGTACTCCAGCTGGCACATCCCAGCTCAGCAGCAATCATGAAGGAAACCCGTGTTAATAGTTGAATGAATATCTAGTAGTAAACTAGGTTAATTCATTACTTTTTTGTTCCTCACTTGGGATGCAATACTTGATTTTCACATGTGATTCTAGGGGTTTCTGAGCCCTCTGAAACACTTGTGAGTATAGAGTGACATGTACCAACGATACAAGGGAATACTTCCCTGTGCTAGTTTTTAATTCTGTCTATAACAAGCACGTCTTTCTTTAGTATTTCTTTCAACTCCACTTTTGAAGTTGATTTATATCTGCCTCCTGTTTTGCTCTAGTTTCAATCTTCTGGTGGCACTCCTTGCCAAGCCAGCCTAATGCCCACATGAGCCCCATTAAGCCACATGCTTCTGTATATGCAGCAGTACATGTTTTTTCTGGGCTGAGCTTTGTTTGCCAAATCTGGGCCTGTATTCACAGATAATAACTTCCTTTTTGTCTCCTTCTCCTTCTGTGTGCTTATTTTTCCACACATGGCCTTTTCAAAATGTAATGTAACCCTCATACATCATTTTTATCAGCCTTATAAACCCAGCATAGTACAGCATATGCTGTATGTAAATTCATGCACCTAAAGGCAATGAGGAAAAAATATTTTAGTCCTCTGTCAAGAATATAGGATACCTCAATGTTATTCAGAGTCGAGTTTTTTTCTATCTGAAACTATTAGCTACAAGTCTTACATTTAGAATAAAAAAATAGAAGTACCTTCTTTTCAAGATGTCACAATTCATTTTTTCAAGTGCTTTCAGGTGATTCTGACATTCTCTTTCAAAGTCATTTTTCATTTTTAAATGTATTTTTATGCTATACCTAAATGGATTTATACAACAAAGCTCTTTAAATCAATGTATAAAAAAATGGACCGACTAAATAAAATTTCGCAATTTTATTTCACAAAATACCTAGAGGCTTTAGCCTATTTTTCTCAGTGGTGATGAAAAAATATTCTGGAAAAATGCAAAAATATACTTTCGGTGTAGTATTCAACATGGTCATGTTTGTGGAGTGGTATCTGTGTGCTAGATACAGAATGGTTAACAATGAGGTCTTGGAGAATTGACCTTGGCCACAAAATCACAGAATGGTTTGGTTTGGAAGGCACCTTAATGATCACCTAGTTCCAACCCCAAAGAACTCAGCTTTGCCACGGTAGCCAACCATTTAAAGCTGTAAACTTGTCTTTCAAGAAGAGAGTTGATTAGGTTAGGGGCACCCTGGGAATGATGGTGAAGTTTTACCAAGTGTAAAATACTTCCTCAGTGGGCGATGAGAAAACCCTCACCAGTCCCCAGCACTGCTGGAGAGCAAAACGTTGGCTGTCGCTGGCGGGTCCTCCTGCCTTGCACAGAGGGAAATTCAGGTCTCAGCGTTACAAAATCACATGGGGCTATGAGGTTTCAGTTTGTTACGTTATATCCCTGTCTATTGATACTCCCTGATAGCATCTGGGATTTCTGAGCACTACAGGGACTTTTTGTAAATGAAGTCGCCTCAACGATGTTTGTCCTAGACTGAATGCGCTGGAGCAGACAACTGATAAGGGACCTACAAGCTTGACATCAATACACAGTTGTGCTGCCATAACAATGCAACCTCAGCCTCTAGGTTACAGCTTCTCAGAAATAAGGAATGCTCATTTAGGGGACAGATAATTGGGAGCTGTTTCCTCGAAAGGAAAGCCACTCCAGGCAGCCGCAGTGAGGAGGGCAGACCTTCACAATGGTGGCATTGTTTAGAAGTCATTGACATCCGCAAACAAAAATCTATTTAACTCACTGTTACAGTCCAAGAGAAAAAATATCAGGAATCTGTTATCCTTCTGCTCCAAATGGAGTCAACAGATTCAGCAAAGGTACCTACATCTGTAGACAGAACAGGGTTATGTTTCTGACGGTGTTAATGTGAGTGCCAGAGGATTCCTTTGAGGTATCTCCCCTCCTCTGGTAGATATGTGACTAGGCTATCTTGGCAAATATTAGAACTCATGTGGGACAAGAGCAGTAGGGATATTTTTCAGCAAAGACTGTAATGCAGAATAGTGTGATGACTTTTTGCTTTAAAAATAGAGCACAAAATAGAGCCATTTTTTCAAAAAAAGGTCTACCTAGAACTGAATTAAAAGTGTTTGTCATACAGACAAGTACCTCCAATATACAGACACAAAGATAGGCAGTCTTTACCCTACAGCTCTTTATTTTAAATCTTAAAACTAGAGTCTGAAAGGCCTGCAAGATAAAAAAAAATCTCAGATCCTTCAATTTTATCAATAATTATTCTTTCAAGTTCTACAAGGGAGATCGACCCATATTCTTTGGGCCATATCCTGCATTTACCTAATGTCCAGTGTAATTCCTCTTCTTTGGCTTTCACACCACCCAGTATTTTAGATCCTTCATTATGTGGAAGGTTTTTCAATAACATTACTTATGTTGAATGCCATTCATGACTGAATGGAGCAAGACAGGCCTTGTACCACTGAATTCCTTTCCTTCACCATCCTTCCTGCTTTGTAGAGGAAACTTCTTGCCCGATTTCTCATCTCACATCTACGGAATTCCCACTGAAGCCAAAATTCCCTCTTGATAGCCACCTCAGCAGCTTGACACTTGACAATTCTTTCCTTTTCTGTTCCTGAGAGATTTTTTCAGCAGCTGTTTCTGAAATGAGAAACAACAAAAAGAGAAAACAGAAAGGAAATCCCTTAATCGTATTCTTTACTTTTAATCCAATCCCTGGGATGCAGAATACGTTATTTAAAGAAGAAGTTTGTATCTGAGATGGAACTTTTCAATCTCTGGTTGGTGACTGTCCGTGCTTGTGCTGACCAGGGTGGACATTTTCCTTTGCAGTGACAGAGCATACACCATGTCCCTGTCTTACAGAGTCAGAGCAGCCAAACTACAGTCAGGGACAGTCATATCTATGCCTGGAAAAAGCATATTTTTTTTGATTCTTTCAACTTCCATTCTATTTATTATGGAGTTTTATGGACTGTCGCAGACAAACTCTGCTGCTTTTTATGAAAATTTAGCTTTTATCTTCTTTTATTCGTTCTTGGGGTGTGTTAATGGGTACAAAATGGAAGGATTGCTGTGATGGTAATGTCATACTGGGAAGCTCTCACAGCATAGGTTTCTGAGACACTCTGGATGTTAAAGCAACCCCTGTCTCCCACTCTTTCAATCTTGACAGAATTATAACATGCACCTCAGCCGACCATACATTATTGAAGAGTTCTCTGGGTAAACACAGACTACTGCAGTCTCTGGCTGTACAAGAGACATTACCCAGCTGAAACTGCTGTGACAGCAGCAAAAACCTTTCATTTCCATTTCCAGCTTCCTGCCTGAATCCAAAGAAATGCCTTCACTGTCGCTGCTGTGGACACAGTGAATGCACTCTGAAGACTGGCAAGAGGTTTTTGGCAGGTCCAGAGTTTCCCAAATGGCCTCAAGTTGTGCCAGGGGAGGTTTAGATTAGATATTCGGAACAATTTCTTCACTGAAAGGGTGGTCAGGCATGGGAACAGGCTGCCAAGTGGTGAAATCACCATCCCTGGAATTATTCAAAAGATGTATAGATGTGGCACTTGGGGACATGATTTAGGGATCATGTCCCCAAGGGATCACAGTGGTGCTGGACTGATGGTTGAACTCAAAGATCTTAGAGGTCTTTTCCAACCTTAGTGGTTCTATGATTCTGTGATCTTTAATGATGGCTTTTGTCTGTTTTCACTGGCCATACAACAATTTTGATGTTATATCACTCTTGGACTCTTAAAAGAGAACAGCAAATTTCTTAAATCACCTTTTAGACAGAATAAACGAGGTGAGGATGTGGAGCACAGGCTCTTCTACAGTACCTGTGACTGTCAGATGGAGAAGATAGAAGAAGCTCTCTGAATTTTAGAAGGCCCAGTCTTCAGCCTCAAAACTTGGCTCAGTGATTGAACATCATCACTGCATTGTGTTTGGCTTCTGAACAAGCAAGTCAAAGCTTTGGCACTGGAGAAATCAATGTATGTGAGTGCCAGCCACACAGCAAAAACAGCACACCTGAATCTGGGAAGAAAGAGGGGCATGTAGATATAGCTGGCTATCCAGGGGGAACTAGGAGGAAAAATGAGTAGGAGTACAAATACAAATAACTCTGCAAGACTGATAAAACTGATTTAATTTTGTCATCATCTCTCACTAACTCATCATGGACAGTGTGAAAACCATTACAGGATTAACATCACAGGTTTCAGATGATATGGACAGCTCAAAGGATCAGGGCAACTCTGGTTACAGATGTATGATCCCATCCAAAGATAATTCTGTCTTGGAGTACCCTGCTCACAGAGTGGAGCAAGACACACTCCAGGCTACCTCTCTTGTCCACGTATGACACATGAATTAAGATACTGAAAGTTTTGTCCGGTATTTGCATTAAATAGGGCAAAGCATGCTTCTTGCTTATTAATTAGCATGAAAATTTAATACTAACTGGTTTACTGGCTTACAAATGTATTTTGGCCATTATATGATCCTGCTGGACACACTCATAAGGTGAAATCCTGGAAATTTTTCCAATAATTCAAATAAAGCCAAGATTGAAGTCCAGTAGAAATGAGATTAACATTTTATCTTAGGTATCTTTCAGCATTTTGAAACTCTTGCCTGTAGTATTTCACATATGAATATATACAACATTTTGTGGTTAGCTCTTGTCTTGATTAATCTTATCTATATTTTTTTTCAATTTATAAAAACTGGACATATGGAAATGCTTGGAAATAGTTGAATTTGCATAACAGCAGTGTTCCAGATCTTCTTCACATAAGAAATTATAGTAAATATGCCAGTGAAATTCATGCTCAAATAATCTCTGCTGTTCTACTACATTTTAACAATGCAATGCTCCCATTCCTCTCTGCTCACAGTGCAGACATTGATTTTGTGTTATCCTTACCACCTCTATTACCAAATATAATTTGTGCTCCAGGTTCTGATACCAGATCCTATTAGCTTGGAAAGCATTTGATATTCCTAAGTGTAACAACCAATTCTATAAAACGTTTCACAGGTTCCCATGTTCCCATCCAGCATTGACAACATTTTATTAATTAGGAAAATCAAGTTTGCCCAAAGAGGGAGAAAAGGCAGTCAATATTAACAATCGTAATATCTTCCATCATCTGAATCACACATTTTTGTAAAAAGAATCAAAAAAATTATGTTCTTTAGAGGATAGAAAGAAAATCAGTTTTGCGAGGTATCCATTGAAAAAGGATAGAGAGTTGTTCTGCAGGATATGATGAACAAAGTATTTGTTGTCTGAAGTCGACATACATCGACACAAGATATCAGACACAATTTTAGGCTTTAAGAGGAATGATGAGAAAGCTCTGCTCTAAAAAATCGAGTGATATGGACCTAGCAGTGAATACAACAAGGGTTTTCATTTCTGTGATGCAGCATTCCGAATAACAGAATCCAAGATGAAATTTGGCTCAACGGGATTAACCTTAAATGGGAAAGCAATTTATACAGCATTTGTTCTGTAGTATGAACTGATTTTGCAGTCAATGTTGATAACAGAGCAAGGGTCTGCGCTGTTTTTACCTTGAGGCTTCTTTGTTTGGGAACAAAGGGATGCGGGACCAGGCAGGCAGCAGGGAGTCCCAGCGGTGCCTCCTGTGGGAGCAGAGTAAGCCTCGGCAGCCTTCCCAAAAATACAATCACCTGCTTCAGTCCACCCCATGCACAGAAATCCATCTCAGCAACCATCACAGAGCAAAACACCAGTTCAGTTTGCAGTATATCATGTTTATGCCATGAATTTATTTTGGGACGAAGAAATGCACATGGACTAAGGCAGTAATTCCTAGTGAAAAAGGAGTCAGTTTGCTCTACAGCAAAGGACCTTAATCAAAAGATAATGGGAGGACCTTAATCAAGGACTGTAGCTATTGTTCTAGTAATCAGTTGTGAATTATTATTTTGCTACATTTAGTCAGCATATCCTCCAGAATATCCCATTGGTCAGAAAGCTGGTGTGCATGGATTTTGCTAGCTGCAGAATTTAATTGTGCCTTATGGGGATCCCCTTCTGTCAATGATTTGTTGGATATTGATCCATATAAGAAGAGGACCTTTTTATTTTTTTTTTAAATAATTGATCCATAAACAGACATTTGAAAGAAAACAGACTAAGAAAGATTTCATCTTCCAAAATTCTGCTACTAAAAAACCTGCTGATAATCTTTCGATATCTTGTACCACGTCCTTTGCTGATGGAGAAAATGGATTACTGTTTCGGGGAGTGAACTGGTGTCAGTCATTATTTAGGGGTTTTTATTATTATTTTATAAGACATTCCATTATTTTTGTGGGGCACAACAGGTGCAGGGAAGATTATTCAGCCGAGGGCAGAAAGAGCTAATCATAGGGCTACTGTTTAGACAGTACCACCTTGATTATCCAAGTGTCATGGGGACACTGAATATGTTTGCATAATTAAGGCCTTGGCTAATGGTAGTGCTTTTAAATGTAATTAATAGCTTTCTGGGGATACAATTATTTTGAAAAACAAGGAGATTGTGGTAATTGAGGTTCAGATAACTGTGGTAGAACTAACAAGAGCTAGCATGCAACGAATGAATAATTATGTGAAATATTAATTAATGAAGATATATGAAGTCATCATTCACTTCTCATACTGTAAAAAAACAATAGCAGATGACTTTCTAGTCACAATATGTATTAAATTTAACGGAAAATGACATTTACAAAATTTTGAAAATTAAATTAAAAAAAAATGTTATATTAGACATGACAAATTTATGGAATTATTTCCTTAAGAGTTTTCTTCTTTCTCATTTGAGAGGCGGTCATTCTCACCTTGTTCAAGGTTCTTTCCTATATGTGTAACAGAAATAAGATACTTCCTTACAATTTGATTTTTTTTAAATGATCGGAGTCATAGAATGGTTTGGGTTGGAGGGAACCTTAAAGGCTATCTAGTTCCAAACCTCTGCCATGGGCAGGGACACCTACCCCTAGATCAGGCTGGTCAAAGCCCCATCCAAACTGTCCTTGAACATCCACAAGTTCTCTTAAGAATGACACGCAAATCTCATGCAAATATGCATCATACAGTCCCCTCTTGGAGAAGGGACACTACACCTGCCCCAAAGGCAAAGCCTCACAGTGTTGTTTTTGGCTTCCCCAGAATCAGGACAGCCCCAGGGCTGGGGGTCAGGGGCAGCCCCCGGGGTTGGGGTTGGGCAGGGCTGGCAGGATGGGAGGGCACAGAAAGTTGGCTTTGTGTGTGTCCAGCACCCTTTGGAAATATAATCCATTCTTTTCATATACTCAGAGACAGCAAAAGAGGATGCACATAGATGCTCCAAGAAAATACTAAGGGTATGAGTTTTCAAAAAATCTTTAACTTTTTTTCTTCCCCCCTTTTAAAAAATAACAGAGAGCTACTGTGCCCTGCTGAGACCAACATCTGTGCAGACAATTAAACCCTTTTAGACTCTGAGCAGGAGGGAAACTCAGAGGAACTGGCCCTTTTCTACTACATCCTCTGAAAGATTACAGATAAAGAAAAGATTTTGCAAACAGCTCGGCATATACATAATTACAAAGAGGTCCTTCTGATTTGTTTTTAAATAAATTTGGTTAACAATGAAGTTTTATTTTCTGAAAAATACTGATATCGGCACTTGGATCTGAAATGCAGCATTAACATCTTTGTTGTGGACCCCTTTTGGTAGGAAGACAGATCTAAGACAACAGAATAAGCAGCTGAATAAGTCCTTGGGTTTTATTCTTCAAATTTCACAAAACTTGATTAATCATGATATAATCCCAAAAGCTCAATATACACCATTCTGGTTTTCTTTTTTTTTCTGTCATTTAGCTAGAGTTGAGCGAGTGATGCAGAGTATTCCTGCAATTTATTTTCTCTAATCAAAGTTTTTTACCTGGGAAGGATTTCAAAGAAGGAGGGATATCACTATGGTATGAGTGGTTTAAATGTGGAGTGAGTTCAGTCTCTGTTCTGAAGGTCTTAAAATCTCTGTGAACAAGGTAAATAGTGAGGGAGAAAACAGAAAGGAAGATGAATTAAAAAGATACAATTGCACACACCTTTTCAATAACACTTTCTGATGAAAAAAAATGCTTCTGTTGAAATTATTCTGACCCAGGGCTGTATATTAACAGCTCTTAGCACTAACTGCTGTATGGGCTTTCAACTGCACACATCATTCCACAGAAACAGAAGTCCATACACCTGTCAAATTACATTTTGTTCTGGGAAATGCCCACCAACAATTTCAGGTTTCCAGGAAAACGGACAGGTTATCTGTGGTTCTCCTTCCCAGCATCCATCCCAGTCATCTGTGCCCTCCCTCGTGCTACAGGAAGGAGTACCAAAGAAAAGGTGGGTGCTCTTCACACAGGGATTTTGGCAGTGCTTTGGATCACTGTGATATGTAGAGGCAACACTAAGGAAAAGTATGCTGTGGGAAATATGTACTACCTTCAATTTGAGATGATAGCGTGCGACACTTCCTCTCAGAGAGAAAACCTGACCTACCAAGATTTAACTGCTTGGCACATACTTCAAGAAAAAAAAAAAAAAGCCCTGTATTAATGGCACAATATCAGGAAATGAGTTTTACACCGTTTCTAAACTGTCAAATCCAGTACAATTCTCTACATACAACTTCAGGTTTGTAACAGCCCGAGAATCTCCGTGGGCACGGATTGCATGCAAGAACGGTTTGCCCCCTGTGCTGCAAGCAGTGACTTGCCAAACTGATTTACCCTGCAAGGCCCTAAACATAAACACAGCAGCTCACTCTAACACCAACCAAGCACAATTACTCCTGTAGACTGCAATGGAAAATGGAAAATGACAGACATTAGGACAAGTCATGTTAATTTTTGTGAATTTTAAGGAAACATGACCTACAGCAGGAACAGTTCAATGGTGAGAAACTCCACAGCAATGAAGGGAGGGGAACTATCTCACTGCTGTGGCACTGCATCTGGCTCTCTGCCCCAGCAGCCTTCCAGCCCTCTTCCCAACACCCATATTTCTATGCTACAGGAATCTGGGGGCAGAAGCTCGGCAAGAGCTGAGCTGAGGAAGAGGAGGGGCAGACACTGATCTCTTTTCTGTGGTGACCAGTAACAGGATGCAAGGGAATGGTATGAAGTTGTGTCAAGGGAGGTTTAGGTTGGATATTAGAAAAAGGTTCTTCCTCCAGAGGGTGGTTGGGCACTGAACAGGTTCCCCAGGGCAGTGGTCACAGCATCAAGGCTGACAGAGCTCAAGGAGCATTTGGTTGATACTCTCCGTCAGGCACAGGATGTGACTCTTGGGGATGATCCTGTGCAGGGCCAGGAGTTGGACTCGATGATCCTTTTGCATCCCTTCCAACTCAGCACGTTCTGTGGTTCTGTGTTCCTTGGTCAGGGCCTGTGTCAAGCCACAGTAAGGCCACCAGGTCCATAGCACACTGGTCTCTTTCTTGGCAAGGGCAAGAAAACTGTGCTAAACCAAAAGCTTCTCTGCCTTCACAGGTCTTTCTGCATCCCTTCCATGCTTTGCCTCCTATTTTAAGGTCATTGCTCTGTCAGGGAAATTATAAAGTATATTTGAAGTAGAGGACAAGACAATTACTGTTTGGGTACATCCCCCACCTACACTGCACTGTTGTCTGAGCAGTGTTTGTGCTCGGGTACAAACCCTGCTGCCTCCAAACCTGAGCTGGGCTGGCAGGGGCACCCGTGGGAGAACAGAAGTCCAGAAAGGAAGGTTTGTTTATAAACACACAGATAAACCTGCCTTTCTGAAAGCATGATTATGCTTCATATTTAAACATATACCTCCAGTCCAGTCTGGACCACAATAACACTATGATATAAACTGTGATGGTTTCAGGAGGCACCAAAACTGGAACAATGAACATGTTTATTTCAGTGTGAAAATACGAGCTTTCCTTATATTTAGTATGTCTTTAAATCTTTGTTTCAAAATGTGGCTCAGATTATAAAGACAAGTATTTTTAGAGCAAATAATTATTTAGTTAAGGTTGCACACTGGGTTACTTCATAACAAGATTTATTGAACAGGTAATTATGAGTGTTTGCCTAATAAGTGCTCACAAGACGAAAGAACACTGGTGCCAAGGCAGAAATAGTCAATTTTAGAAACCTGCAGCGCCTCCCCATGGCTAAGCAAATGCTGTTCCTGCTCTGGGAGCAGACTCAGCTGGCTAAGGGACCCTCTACTTTCAGTGCATTGTGTGAAGGAATGAGGTATGTTAGTTTGTTTAGTTATGTTTGTTTTCATGTGTAGTGCCTCTTTCCTACCGTGCCCTGGAATGGTGACTAATGAATAGCTTTCAGCTTTTCATTAGAGTCAGAATAACAGAAACATAGACAGAAACATTTTAAGTGTGTGTGTGTGGCTGTTCTCATTACCTCAAAATTAAATGGAAGCAGGCAGTTGTGAAACAGAGGATGGGTCAAATGGAATGGATAGTGATTCCTCAAGAAAGTGAAGCAGCTTAGCCTCAAATGCAGGTTGACTACAAATAAAACCCCCACCCTTGCTAAGATAGGGGATCCTGTACTACCACCTAGTCAAGACAGCCTTTATTCTGAAATAATGCACCATGTATACTGCAGTCTGTAAACTACGTATTCCCTGAGGAAAATCATGGCAGAAATTTTAGTCATTCCCACTCAAAGATCATTTCAAATATTGAAGTGGTGTAAAAGAAATACTTGCAGGGTTCATTTTCCTTTTTCTCCTTTTCTGTTCCTGTTGCTGTTTCATTCCCTGACAGACACACACACATACATATATCTATGTGAAATTATGCATACCAGAGAGGTTTATTATTAAAGTTTCTAACAACCTGAAACCTGGGACATAAAAGAGCCTTGGAGGGACTTTGCTCTCTAGTCAGGGGAGGTTTCAGCTCTTGCTGCATTTGATCCAAGGTGCTCCAGCTCTCTGACATCTTCGTCATGAACATTTTGAACACATTTCAAGAGAAAGGTCTTATTTTGCCCAACCCCAGGTTAACCTGTCATCTTGGTATTATCAAATTCCTCTTATGCCTTAAGGGACAGCTCTGTATAGAAAGGCCAGAGAAATATTAGGCTAATCAGAATTTACTTATTTCTTCTCAGATATCTGTTCCCAAGAGCAGCTGTTGGCATTTAATGTGTTGTGAGGTGTGTGCTGCAACCAGGATGGGGGTTGCAGAAGAAAGTGGTTCTCAATCTTTGCTCAGGACTTTTCTCAGGGCTCAGCCACTCCTTTCCTTAAGGAAACATTTCTTTCCTTTTTCATGAAGCCAGTCTTGAAAATGTGAGTGCAAAGGGTGTTATGTGGCTCTTCCTCAGGAAGTCCACTATTGTTTCAGGGATGCAAACTGCCCATTTATCCCCAGTGGACATCATCCCACTGCTACGGGGCTATTGCAAAGGTCAAAGCTCCTGAAATCCTGCATCGGTTTTCCTTGAAAGAGGTGTTTGCAGCCCTGCAGGGAAAGTAGGGAGCTGGCACACGAAGGGCCGTGGCGCTGCCACAGCATCACCAGCGACTCCCTCCCAGGTCCCCATTTATGTCCCTTCCATGGGCAGTCAAAATTATGGGATACCACAGAATTCCATCTGCCTCTCTGGCAATAAGTAATCATTCCTCATTTATTGTCACCTGATGTGAGTTCCAGCTTCAACTGACAATTCCCATTCAGCACTTAGTTTGCTATATTTCATCTTAGAGTAATGAAAGTAGTTTTCAGGATGACATTAAGTGGTGATATAAAGTGACTATGCCCTACCCTTAGGGTCCCTTCAAAATATGTTAGAATTTTAATATTACTGGCAATTTCTGTAAAAGTAAAATTCTACCTTAGTTACTTTACCAGTGAAAAATTAAATGTTTAATTAACATAAAACATGATGAATTTCACCTTCTGCACAGACAAAAGGCTCCAAGGTTTTTCCTTTGAGTATCGAAAGGTCTTCCTAGTAAATCACCAAATGATACTAACAGTAAAGTCATAATAGTCTTGTTCTGTGCTATTCCAAGACTGATTAAATTCTGAAATCTTTATTTCTTTATCAAGTTTGAAACATAATAATTTGCTTTAAGGAGATGTAGGATAAGGCTATGGACCACTTACAACTCCCACTACTCAGTACAGTATTGCTTCACAGTTTTTCTTAATATTTTTTTAAAAAACTTGAGGAAGGTGATTGTTTTTATTTTTCCCCCCTATAGAGAGTACACATTTCTGAATGTTATGGAGATACTGTCCATTACTTAAATTCAGTTCCTGCTGTTTCTTCACAGTTTATTACCTATTAGCATCTTGGCTTGAGTAAAGATGAGCCTGAGTAGGTGATGAGCTGAGGCTGTCACTGTCAGGGGCTAATAAGCTGTCACTGCATCAGCAGCTCAATATGAGCTCGTTTATCTGAGTTTATAGGCAGCAGTAAGCAAAGCTTTCTCAAAAGAGCCAAGGTAGAGTTTTAGGCTGGTTTAGGAGGACTTTTATGGCTTTCTCCACAGCATCTGGCCAGAGGATTTCAGGATACTGGGACTTGCTTTTGCATGATGCTTTCATATCAGCAGT
This sequence comes from Corapipo altera, assembly GCF_003945725.1. Taxonomy (NCBI): domain Eukaryota; kingdom Metazoa; phylum Chordata; class Aves; order Passeriformes; family Pipridae; genus Corapipo; species Corapipo altera. The sequence goes on from NW_020884929.1 coordinate 3,703,269, forward strand.
GCAATGACTGGTGGAGACAGGCCTTGAAAACATAGCAATTATGGTACTGTATGCCAAAAATTCTTTCTAGACACACTTTTTCCTAGCTTCTCTTGCTTTATCCTCTAATCACATCCATGCTAAAGTAGCTGCCACTGTAATCCAAGTTGTTTATACCAAAATTTTATTCTTCGGAGCTCCAAGTGATTTTGACATTAATGGCTTTACTTCTTCAAAAACTGCAGTTGAAATGTTGTAGGTACTTTATTTCTCTTTCTTGAACAACTGGAATCACAACGAGAGAGTCAGTAAAGCACCACTTAGCATCAGGGAGACTAGTAAATCTGTTGGACCAAAGAGCAGATTTAACTTCCAGATTTGTAGCACTGCAGAGCTGTTTTACTGCATAATAGGTTGTATTTCTGATTTAGAGACAGGCTGCTTTGTTCAATGAAGGCTGAGTAAAGGTCCAGCAGCTTCACAGTAACTGTGTACAGCTGTACTAAGCTGTATTACAGATTTACTGCATTCTAGACAAATAGTCTGTTTTCCCAATGTCTCACTGTAAATACTTGCTGAACTAAACTCCATCCAGAGTATGGAATAGAGATGCTTGAAGCATTAGTGAGGTGCATTCATTCAAATAGAAAACCAAGACTAAGCCAGAAACGAAAAGCTAAAAAAAAAAAAAAAATAAAAAAAACTTAAAAAAATTAAAATTATTTGAGTTTCTGGGTCATAGCAAAATTAGCACTTTTAACTAGTTATTAACTTCGCGTTCACGGACCAGGCAATCGTAATTCGGCATAGATCCTCTCCTCAGCTGAACTCTACCACCTTGTGGGCTCCCAGGAAACTACAGCTTCAGTATCAAAACCACCTTAATAAGTTTGTCAGTCTAAAATAGCTGAAAGCACTGTTTTAGTTTTTTGAGGGGTTTCTTTTATGACTAAGCGGCATTCTATGAACAAAAGACAATTAAAGCTTTTCTTCCTTCCTTCCTTCCTTCCCTTCCTTCCCTTCCTTCCCTTCCTTCCCTTCCTTGCCTGCCTGCCTGCCTGCCTCCCTGCCTCCCTTCCTCCCTCCCTCCCTCCCTTCTCTTTCTTTTCTTCTTTCTTTCTCTTTCTTTCTTCCTTCCTTCCTTTCCTTCCTTTTCTTCCTTTCCTTCCTCCCTTCTTTTCTTCCTTCCTTCCTTCCTTTTCTTTTTTTAAAAATTCATTCTCTCCATTCCTGGCTTTCCAAGCCATAACAATATGCATACATTCCATATATTACAGTATTTCCCAGTTATTTTATGAATTTCTAACTCGATTCATGGAAGTTTTTCTGTGAAAATAGAAAAGAGAATGATGCAAGCCTTTTGTTGCAATTTAGGCTTTTAAATCTTGTGACAAGGAAATAAGAGCACTTAAAAGAAAGAAGTGAACAAAAAAGAAGCAATAGTAATTGCTTTGAGATTCCCTTTCTTTCTCGTAGTCAGTTAAGTTTTCCTTAAGTGCCAGGGATCAGTACAGTTTTGTGTTGGAACTGCAGGATTTGTACTTGTTTAGAGGTTTTTGTGAGGTGGGTTTTTTTTATGGGAGCTTTTTTCTTTCTTTTTCTGTTCAGAAGTGATGGGATTCATCTGTTCATTTGATGGGAATCTTACTTTGAGTGAAATAACTCTGAATTTTTCACTTGAATTGTAGCGGATGTTTTTTTAAAACCTTTTTAAAACCTTTAAAACCATTTTTATGTGGCAGCTGCTGACTTCCACAGGGTTTCACAAACAGCCAGGCCATGAACTACTAAAAAAATCACCTTAATTTAAAAAAAAAAAAAAGCCACAGCCACAATATACAGTTAAGAGCACTGCTGAGTGCTCTAGCTGTTAAAGGAAAAAGAAAACATGCTGTTGCAGACAGGTGTTGAAAAACAAAACTACTAAGTTCAGACCAGTATATTTCTAGGCTATAAAACATGGCTGGAAAAACAGTTTAATGTTCTTTTTCTAAGCACAGCAAGTCTATTAAGTGATAAATATCAAAAGCCCAATTCAGCTGTCATTAGTGCGACTGGGAAGGCAACTGAGAACTGAATCAGGCACACAAGGTCTGATTCCACTGCTCTCCCCATCTGGGTTGATGTGATTCTCATGAACACATTATGACTACCCCAGTCTAAATTATTTAGTGTCAGAACAAGTCAAACTCAAATGACATGCCATGTTTAGTTTTTATATCACCACATCCTGCTTATGTGACATGAGCTCCCTTGCAGCCTTGGTAGGAGTCAAGTGCATGAATACAGCAAGAAGAGGAAGAAATACCTGACCATAACTTCTGTAACCAGTGAAAAGCAGATTTTTAACTCACCTGTCACTTGACCACCTCTACTCAGACCCCTGTTTTTATACAGAATAATAATGAAAAGGAAGTGTTCAATACCCATTGATTTAAATCAACATTATTCTGCTTCAGTGACTGCTAAACTGTATCTTGAGAAAAATATTATGGAAATATTTCATTCATGTAACATCAAGGGAGAAAAAGATGGAGCAAACGTGTTTTCCACTCTATCTGTCCCTAACTGAAATACAAAGTGGTGTTAAAACTTTGAATGTAATTAGTAAAAGGAACCAATGGAGAAAAAGTTCAGTAGGAGAACCAAAAAAGATTAGATTTACTCATTCATCAAGCAGATGCTGCACTCTCTCAAGAAAGAAATACCTCAGATGAGGCAGAGGAATAAAACAAATTCATTTTCAGATAAAAAGCTAGGAAAATATTATAGAAAATCAAGAAACTGAATGACAAGCTGGTAAGATAAGGTAGGAAATTCTTGTCCTTTTCAACTGAATATTTAACAGAACATGATTATAAAACCCCCCATTGTGATCCAATTTTATCATGGGAAATCCACAATTTTATTGTACGACCTAGAATTTCTGATTCTTGTGCTAGTCTAGGTAGGGCCTGAAATAACACTTCTAGGGAAAAGTAGATTCCAAAACGTGCCTGTGATAAACAGATCTGAAGCCTGATCGCTTGGGCTACTTCGAGGATGTTCACAATTCTCAAGGAATTTGATTCTTAGAATTCTAGAATCACAGAATATCATGAGTTGGAAGTGACCCACAAGGATAATCATAGTTCTACCCCTGACCAGGACAGCCCCGAGAATCACACCATGTGCCTGAGCAACATCAATGAAATACTAAAAGACAGCCAAATATTATCACTACTACACAGGCTGGAGAGGACAACCTGGTTAATCTGCTGTCTATTGAACAGTCACAGAAGGCTCCTCTGGTATGCAAGCACAGAATGAAAGCAATGACTGCCAAGCTGGTTTGTAATGTATTTAAAAATAGGGGTTTATTTAACTAATAAAAATTGATTATGAGATTGGTTTTTGGGAGTAGTGATACAAGGATTCTTTACAGCATTTAACTTAATCCTGTTTGAATGCTGATAAAATATCTCCACTCAGAAAGCAGTTTGTGTTCAATACACTGACACAAGTGGACTGATAGACCACTTTTCTATCTAAAAAATGAGTTAGTGAATTATCCTCATTCTCTTACGGTGTTTTTAGTGGCTCTGCCAGGAACTGCATAGTCTTGGTCAAATAGCATTCCAGATCTCTATCAGTGGTCTAGAAGGAAATAAATTTAATTCTGATAAAATCACCAGCTGACAGCAAAATATGTGGTGTAGCAAAATGCAAAGTCAGTTATTCAGAGTAATTTGGAATGTTGTTTGACTGAAATACAGCACACGTCTTTTGAAAACATAAAAATGAATAGTTGTGTCCTCAGACAAGCTGCACCATTGGTTGTCTTTTCTTACTGGGAAGCTGAAATCAGACCAAAATGCATTTTAATACATCATTAATTTGTGTATACAGAAACAAGGAGCATAGATCACACTTAGAGGGGACCTGTTGGTATATCTCTGAGACACACTAAGATTGTTTTTAAGACACCTGCCTAATTTCCTGACTACAGCATTCCCCAATCCAGTGATGATGAGAAGCAAATGGATTACTGCAGGTAGGGGTACAGGAATATCTTCCTAGGGCCATGGGCAGAATTCAAACTGCCTGGAAGAAATAATGAAAATGCCCAGTGCCAAGTCTCGCATTGCTCTGGAGCGCTGTGCATCAAACAGAACTTCCGTGCTCTCACCTTCAGCTCATCAAATACAAAACACAGAAATTTACCTGCCAGATCTGATGAATTCATAACCAGTTCCTATTCTGGCTGCAGAATAAAATTCTCTGCCTGTTGTGATATCCAATTGTAAGCCTGAGACCTCTGAGGGCTGTGTGAAATAACAGGTACACATTAAATTTTCATTTAGCTAACCAAGGGTAAAAAACTTGCTTAAAAACTTTTTCTTCCCCCATAATGCTTTTCATTTCATTCATTAGCCCTCCACTTGCTTCTCTACTTTCTGTGCCTTCCAGTACAACATTTCAGCAGCATCATTGCCCACTTTAGGCAAAACAGCATTGGAAACACATCAAACATCGCAGCCAGATGTGTTGATCTGTTGACACTGGACACTGAGGTCATTATTAAGACTTTGCAGTGGAGTGTGAGCTGGACAGTGTTGGGATTAGATTGCTTTCCCTGTATCTGGAGGTGAAAGCCTGATGAAGTGTTGGGCTGTGTTATCAACAGAGCTGGAGGCAAGACAAAAAGTGCAAAATGACCTTTTCTTCACTTTATTTCCATTCTCACAAGTTATGAGTGGTGCAGGGCTTCTTAGCACAGCTAACTCTGTCTGAGTTTATTTCTGTTAATCTAAAAGGGGTTAAAACTCAACCCATACTTACGTTGATGTACCAACATTGAAATGAGCAGAGCTATTCCTGACTCAGGATAATGCAATGTGAAGTAGAAGTTGGCTCAGGAGGTCTCTCTGTCATGATTTACTCACAAGCTGTAAGATCTGCAAAGAGGAAACAGATGTAGATGTAAAGTTTTCATTTGGCTTCAGGGAAGAATTCTGGGAGTTCCCCTGAATTTTAAGACCTCTCTTCCAGGGTCAGCTTCCTCTAGACCAGCCTGCTCAAAGCCCTATCCAATCTGGCCTTGAACACTTCCAGGGATGGGGCATCTACAGCTTCTCTGGGCAACATGTTCCAGCAAGTTTGTTTTGTTTCAGCCTGAATAACAGGGACAAAATCTGTTTCCTGCTTCCAACACCACCAAATTCCTCATAACTACTCTTCCACAAGGTAGGATGGGAGTTCTGACTGCAGCAGCACTGATCTCATCTGAGGTGCTTGGCAAGACTTGGACTTGGGAGCCACTGGGGACGACCCTATGGCTGGCAAACACTTGTCTTTCAGGGTTTTGGTTTTGTTTTCTTCTGTCCTAGACTGTCTTTTTACCACTGATATGTAGAAATAAGCCAGTGTTTGTGACAGTCACGTCCTAATCTTCAGATAAACAAATTGTTCATCTGTCATGAAGCAAAATCAGAGCAGTGACAGAGAAGAGTCTGGATCCTGAGGGATGTATTGCACTGTTCCATTAACTCATTCAAAATACATCTTGCTGACAGTACCAGTGACAGCATATGCAGGTTTCTGTTGCTTAAAATCTACCATAGCTGCTTCAATTTCAACGGGCTTTTTCTTAGCCATTAAAACAACATTTTTTTTTTTTAGAAAAAAAGTACAGTTGTTTTTAAAGCATCTCCTAAGTTTGGCTACATTTAAAATAGCTCACATTAAAAATATAATACAGCTGCAATGAGAAAGTTATATAAAAAAACTTTGCCTGAAATTGTTTCGTTAACTGGAAATTGTCTGTAAGTTTTTTATAACTTTTTGTAAACATTTTAATTTAAAAAACCTCTACTTTTTGAACCCTATGAAATGCAATTTTTGATATATGGAAACACTTCAGGAATTTAAGGAGTGAGGGTTTTCTTTTGTGGGTGGCTCATATCTAGATATACACCTAGGCCTGCTTTACATTTATGGCTACAAAAGGCTTAAGAAAATTCTGTTTCTGGAACAACTTGTCAATATTTACAGTCATCATATCATAGATATAATTCCAAATATTAAATTACATGGCCTGTAAACAAAAAAACCCCAGACATTGTTTGATTCATTCTCATGTGGGTTGCAAAATTTTGCAAAGTATCATTTTCTGGTGTTATAATGCAAGGGGCACACATCATAATTCTGGTATCTAATATTGACAGGCATTATTTATGAGTGGCTATTTATGAGTAGCATAAACCTGGTGCTTTGGAACCTATTGTCTAGATATTCTCCTGGGGTTTTTTTTTCGGAATTTTAGCCATTTTGCCTACCTGAAATGTACAGCATTGAAAAGGCTGATGTTGCGCTTTCATGTATTTGAATTTGCGTACTTGTGTAGCAGCATTTCTAATTTTGAGATCTGAGAGAAAACCCAGAGGGAAGCACAAACAGTGGGCACAGAAAAGTTTGAACAATGTCAGATCAAGACTGTGCCTGTTCCACACATAAAATACTTGGTTAATGATTCATTCTGACCTATTCATTAGGGAAAGGACCAAAGTCCTTTCAGGAGGTGTCAGAATGGTTCTCAGTGCTGTATTTTTGATTTGGAGATCAAATTTAGCAGATGTGAAAAATCCCATGTAGAGAGGAAAAAAC